>NC_060276.1:2461153-2596039 GCF_021613505.1 Equus quagga
GTCACTGGGGCAGCATTGCAGGGCTTTCCCCAGGGGGCTGGCATGACTACTTCTGCCTTTCAGAAATGTTACCCAGGTAGAGATGTGGAGGAGTGTCTGGGGATGAGGCAATAGGAAACGGTTGCAGACAGCTGGGCAAGTGATGGTGAAGGCCTGGACCTGGGGGAGGGCAGTAGGGACAGAAATATCTCTAAAATAGAATGGATGGGCTCAGTGCCTGACTGGGGCAGGTATATAGAGAGGTAAGAGTCAAGGAGCAGAGTAAAGGAACCTAGAGATCCATTAGGACTCATCTTGGATGTCACTTCCTCCAGGAAGCCTTCCTAACCACGCCCAACCCCATGCTGGTTAGAGACCCCTGCTTGGAGCTCCCACTGCCCCAAGGATTATCTTGGGCATACACTCTGGCCTCCCTCCTCAGACCCTGGGCTTCCCGAGGCAGGGTCCCAGTCTGGCTGCTTCACCGCTGCCTCGCAGGCTCTGGCACAGGGGTCAGGTATGCAGCAGGGGCTCACTAAATCCTGGTTAGGTGAAGAGCTAAATGAGCAGGAGAGAGAGAGTGCTGCAAAAAGGCAGGGAGGCATGCTTCCTTTGGCCTGCCCTGCTCAGATCTCCCCCTGCCCCAACCCCACCTTCCCTGGGGCCCAGCTCCCAGCCCCCCGAATCCTGCCTGCCTGTTATCTGGCTGTCTGCCCCCTACCTTGGGGCAGGGGCTTGGCCCGCTGTGCTCCCTGCAGGTTGTGGCCCCCTGTCCTTCGCCCTCCCCAGCATTGGGCGTGATGGCATCATGAACTGTCAAGGCTGACCCAGTGACCCCACCCAGTTTCCGGTGGCCCCCTCACACAAGCAGGGCAACTGCCCCAGTGGCCTCAGAAGGCTCTGCAGACCCCGTGTCCCCACACAGCACAGCTGGCCAGTCCCACCCCCAGGGCTCGGCCAGGCTGAACCATCACTTCCCGAGGGCTCCTGGCACACTGCATGGTCAGCATCTCAGTCCTGGCCTAACTCATGTCTGCGTCTGCCTCCCCCACCAGGCAGACAGTCAGCTACTCCGGCCAGGGGGTGGTCACCACTGGGTCCTCAGGGCCGGGTCTGGCCTCACATGGATGAAACGCTCACTCCCCAAGAGTTGTGGAGTGAAAGAATGAAATAGGAGAGAGAACCCAGGTCAACCATGTCTCTCAGCCACCAGCCCACAGGCCTCATCATTTGCATCCCGGCCCTGACGACCCAGTCTCTCAAAAGGTGTGGAAAGAGCTCAGACAGCAGCAGGGCCCCCATACCTCATTCCTTCCAAATCTGGGGCCACCAGGCGGAGTCCCGCCCCAGGCGTCATGATCTGAAGGCAGACAATCTCCCCGCCTCTTGTGCTGCAGCCAAAGGAGAGAGCCAGGGAGGTGCTGGTAAGAAAGGCCTCCCCCTGCCCCGTCTGTGGGGGTGCTTCAAGGGCATTCTCCCACACGAGCCCCCTGGCTAATGTAGCAGGACACCCGCACCATTGCCTGGTTTAGGGTTTTTTTTTTGCTCTTGTCTCCTCTTGGGCCTTGAGCCCTCCTGGTGCTGCAGTCGAGCTTGGGTCACTGACCTCCAGGCCCCAGAGGAAGGGGAAGGTAGGACCCCTTCACTAATCTCCCAGTCTGAAGCCCAGCCCCCTTCAGGTACAGCAAGGGGCCTTCTGGGTGGAAACGGGACTGCCCAGCCCCAATGTACTGTCTGTAGGTGCCACCGTGATGCTGCCAACCACTTGCAGAGGTGAACCCTGCCTGTGGCCCCAGTGGACTGTCCAAAGTGGCTATTTATGAGGCCAGTGGGAATTCTGAGTTCGTGGGCTGATGGGAACTGAAGATGAACAAGATGCCAAGAAACCTACAGACCAAATTTGAAGTTGAGAGTCTGTGGGAAAGGAATGGTGGAGACTCGAGGGGTGACGGCATGTGACCAGGTGCCCATGAGCTGGACCCCATAGAGGATCAGACATTCTCAACACTCAAAGGGCCCCTTTGAGGGTTCCCATGCTCAGAACCTGGCCCAAGGGTGACCGCACACATCCCTCCAAGTCCAATGTATTTTTTGGCCCCACTGGAGGGCCTGACACCCAGAAGTTTCAGGCGGTGGTGATGGCCAGGGCTGAAGAGAATCTAGAGCTCACTGGCTTTATGGGGGTACCCTTCATCTCAAACCACACCTCCCCAGGTCTGTAGAGTAAGGCCTAAGCCACCCTTCAAGACCCAGCCCACATCATATTATGGCCACTCCCTCCTGCCTTCAGTTGCCCCTGGGCACTGAGCTGGGCTCTGGGGTGGAGATTGGGGTGGGCGCCAGGCCTGCCCTAGGGAATCTTCCAGCCCAGTGGGGGCAGGATGAGGCCAGAGTGGCATGGGTGCTGACTCTACTAAGCTGTAGGGCCATGCACAAATCCTGCCCCAGGGGCACCCGAGAAGCTTCATAGAGGTGTAGCCCAGGCCAGGCCAGGCCAGCTGGAGGGAGATGGGGAGGAGGAGGTGGCGGCTGGCAGGCGTCTTAAATGCTGAGACCAGATCTGGTGTGGCAAAGCGAATGGGCTTGAAGCAGAGGGTGAGGGGCTTGACAGGATCAGACTGGCACTTTAGAAAGGCCACTCCAGGGTCCCAGGAGGAAGAGAGATTGGAGGGGCCAGGGTGAAGGCAGGCAGGTGGGTAGTCCCTGCTTTGGGTGAGCCCAGGTGGCCCTGCTGCTCTCAGTCACTTTGGAGTTGACCCTGGTTTCTGACTCCAACCTATACCTGGAGGCTGTGGAAGACCAGGTCAGTGGGCTGTTCATCTCTGTGCCTCCAGGCTGAGACTTGATGCACTAGAGATGACCAGAAGGAAACGGAAGGGCTGCCAGGGACTGGGCCCTTCCCTACAGGAAGGCCAGGAGGGGGCCCAGTGCACACAGGCAGCTCTGATCCCCACCTGACTGCTCCTGCGATAATGACGACGACGGCATAAAGCTGCTGGCCGCTGGCCCTACTCTGCCCCATCTACAGCAAGTGGTGCCAGGAACCAGGGACACGTCCCACTTGGGGATGTCACAGGCAAGTAAAACAGTTTCTCACTGGCATTTCTTGCTATGTCAGAGGAAAGAGGAACAAGTGTTGCCCCAGCCTGCCCAAACCTGCACCTCTCCCTCCATGCCTTCCTCCTCCTTGTCATCCCCCTGAGTGATTCCTTCTTATAGACCCAGCTCAAATGGAGCCTCTTCTGGGGAGAGGCGGCTGTTGTGGATTGCACGGTGTCCCCCAAAAGATATGTTGAAGTCCTAGCCCTAACTTCCCGTAACTGTACCTGTGAATGGGGCCTCATTTGGAAATGGGGTCATCGCAGATGTGATTAGTTAAGATGAGGTCGTACTGGAGTAGGGCGGATCCTAATCCCAAATGACTGGCGTCCTTATAAAAAGAGGACATTTAGACCCAGACACACAGAGGGAAGAGAGCTATGTGAAGACAGAGGCAGAGATTAGAGTGATGGATCTACAAACTAAGAAACACCAAGGATTGCTGGCATTACCGGCAGCTAAGAGGAAGGCGTGGAACAGATCCCCCCCGAGCCCTCGGAGGGAGCACACAGCCCTGCCGACACCTTGATTTAGGTCTTCTGGCCTCCAGAACTATGAGATGATACATTCCTGTTGTTTAATCCACCCAGTTTCTGGTGCCTTGTCATGGCAGCCCCAGCAAATTCATACAGGGGCCTTCCAGCCTCTCCTCCTCTGCAGCCCCCCACCAGCACTGCCACATCCCCAGACGCTCAACCACACATCAGTTCTAGTCCAACCTGAAGTTCTCAGCTGGTCTGAGAGCTTCTGGAGTCCAGGAACACTCATCCAGTGTGGCCCCAGCGGCCTGCAGGAACGCAAGTGACGGTGGCCTGTGCCAAGGAGTGTATGACTCATGCAGCTAAAAGAGGGAGAGAGGCGGGGGAGGGAGGGAATACCTCCTTTCCTGGCCCCAACAGCCGCATTTCCCTGAGACGCCAGCAAGTGGCGATATTGGTCTGTTTCTTCCCGTGAAGACGGCCCTGCAAATCGGCAAGCCTGTAGTGAGGAAGACTGGATGATAGTAGCCAGGCACTGCACAAAGGACTTTATATGCATTATCCCATTTAGTTTGTGGGACAGCCTCGGGAGGTAGGTATCACTGCTCCCTATTTTACATGTGAGAACACTGAGGCACAGAGAGGTAAAGTGACTTGCTCAAGGTCACACAGCCAGTACAGGGCAATGCCAGGGTTTTCCCTTGTGCCAGAAGCTGTGCTCTTACTCACTGCTCTCTAGCTACTCTGCCAGGCAGCGTGCTGGGGCACAGCCTATAGGCCCTGCCCTGGTCAGGTGAGGCAGAGAGCCAAGAAAGCTTGAGCAGTGCTGTGATAGAGGCAGCAGCCGGGCCTGGGAACCCTCAAGCAGGCCAGCTTCTCTGGTAGAGGGTATCCCAGTGAGCTCAGTTCAAAAGGTGGGCAGGAGTTGTCCCACAGCAAGAGGGGAAAAATGAGATGAACCCAAGAAACCAGGCCCCAGGGTGCATGGAGGGAGAGCCCGTTCTACCGGCAAGCAGTGTGGGTGTGGGGCTGCTGGTGGAGACAAGTAGCTCAGATGTGGACACTTGCAGATGAGGGGCCTTTGGGCTATCCAGGCAGGTCTGGAGTCCCGAGCAGGATTCAAGTTCCAATGGGAGGAAAGAGACAGCTGAAGAGCCCCGAAGACACAGCCTTTGGACGTCCTTGTGTGGTATTCTTTCTGTCTCAAACGTTCAGCCCTCCCTGAAGTCCTTAAAAGGTTTGGCAGCTAAGACAGGGGTGTCCCTCCCGCTTGGCCTGCTGCATGAGATAAGGAGCTCACCTTCAGACTTGAGCCACGGGGGACGGGGCAGAGGCAGGCTTGGAAGGGGGCAGCCTGGGCAAGGCCATGCCTGGGGCCAAGGCTGTATAGTCTCCTGTCCCAGCCTGCCAGAAATCAGCTTTTGCTGAGGTGCTGTGGGACCCAGGGTTTGGCTGAGTCACTGCGCCCCATGGGCCTGGGCTCCCTCAAGGGCACAGCCAGACCTGGACCTCTCAGAGAGCCAGGCAGACAGGAGCTGGGCATGGGGACTAACGAGGGCTGCCTGATAGTGCAGATGGCTCCCCTGGAAGCTGCCCGGTGGGCTCCCGCTCTGTCGGGGCTGCGGGATCTGAGAGAAGCATCCAGCTGAGCCTCCCTGACAGCCCCTGTTGTGCCCTCTGAGGGGGGCTCCCTCCTTCCCGATGGAGGCTGCTCCGTTGAGAGACATCTCTGGTATCTGGAACATTCCATAATCTGGTCCCAGTTCTGTTTCCTGGCGCCTCACAGGCAAGTTTGGTCTCAGACTTCTGGCCTCCAGAACTGTGAGACAATACATTTCTGTTGTTTGAGCCCCCAGTTTGGAGTACTGTGTCACGGCAGCCCGAGCAGACTATGACAGCCACCCTGTTATGACAGCCACGTGATGAGGCTTAAACATACCCCCAAATTTTCTGGAATAAATGTTGAAATGCCTCTCAAATCCATAATACATCACAACCAAATTTCCTCCTATGTTCTCTTTTAAAAAGCATCTGAAACCATTCATTGCTTTAAAAAAAAAAAAAAGAAGAGAAATAAAGAGAAATCAGAGATGTGCATTGTTTGGGGTTGAATCGTGTCCCCTACAAAATTCACGTTGAAGCCCTAACCCCCAGGATGTCAGAATGTGACCTTATTTGGAAATAGGGTTGTTGCAGACATAATTAGTTAAGATGATGGCATAATGGAGTAGGGGGCCCTAATCTAATCTGACTGGGGTCCTTATAAGATGAGGAGATGACGACACAGACACGCACAGAGGGATGACCACGTGAGGACACAGGGAGAAGACGGCCATCTGCAAGCCGTGAAGAGAAGCCTCAGAAGAAGCCAACACTGCTGACACCTTGCTCTCGGACTTCCAGCCTCCAGAAGTGGGAGAAAATACATTTCTGTCATTTAAGCCCCCTAGTCTGTGGGACTTTGTTATGGCGGCCTCCGAGTCCCATCGATGCTGCTTTGTGAAGAGCTCTCAGATCTCTCCATTTGTTCCAAAGTTCTTACAGACAAAAGTTCAGACAAACAGGGGGGATCAAGAGAGGGAGGAAGTGAAGAGCAGGGGCATCTCTGGCAGGGAGGCCCTGGCTGCCTCCTCCCCAGCCCAGCAGTCCTGCTGCTCGGGCCATGGGCCACGGCTGGGGCTGGCCTCACATTCCTGGCTCCCCCTGGGCAGAGAAGGTCTGCAACCCCGCTCTCCTCCACCAGTCTGTGCTGCAGCAGGTGGGCCTGTCTCCCTCCTGGCACAGAGGAAGTGGCCCTGAGGACTGTGGTCGCATACAAACGGTTGTGGGGCTTGAGTTGGGGAGGGGAGTAGGGGCTTGCAGTGGCGTTAGAAGAGCTGGAACAGCCCCTGGAGCCCCTGAAAGTGACCTGTAGGGTCAGGTGCTCTGCCACTCTGGCCTCCAGGTCTTCCAAGAGTGTCACAGAGGCACAACTCTTAGCAGACCTGGATTTGGGCAAAGCTCCCAATCCAGGCAGGTGCTTTAAACAGCGACAACAGGGCAGTGATGCTCTCAGCAGGACGTAGCACAGTTCAGCACAAAGTACAAGGAGGTATCGATTGCTCTTCATCCGCAGATAAGAGAGCACCATTATCTGCGAGGCTCAGAAATCAGGGCAAATCAGGGCCCCACCTGGAGTGAGATCACCAGCACTCGGCCTGCCCCTGCCCTGTCACTCCACTGCCGGACCCTCCCATCTGACTGGCTCACAAGCCAGAGCCAGCTCTCGGCCCCACCTGGGCTCCCAGCTCCCAGTGGGGCTAGGGAGGGGCTAGGCAGACTCAGCATGCGCTCAATTCACATTGCCCAAGACACTTTGGCTCTGCCTCTGTCCACACTGGCAAAGAAGGCAGCTTTGAGCAGTGCTGGGGACTGCGGAGTCCCCTTCCCCGGCAGGAGGCGGAGGACAGCGTTGGCAGGTTGAACTTGGCCAACTTACAGGAGAGCCGGGAATAAGCCTAAGAATGGCAGGGCTGGTGCCCCGGTGACAGGCCCTCTCCAACCCTGGAGTTGGTACTTTTTCTCAGAATGTTGTGGCCACCACTGGGCTTAGTGGTCAAGGGTTAAAGTGACACAGATAAACATTAAACAGACAAGAGTGATGCGCTCTCTCCTTGGAGGCCAGGTTGCTTTTCTCCTTTCAGCCCTAGGACATCCAGCCAGACAGGGCCTTACTGATTTATGTGCCCCATCCTGTCCCTGGGCACATGGGGACACTGACCCTGAGGTCCTACAGAGAGGTGACCTAGCAGAGGTTTCACAGTGACTGAGTGGCAGGCAGAGATGAGTAGCTGGTTACCTGCTCAATCCAGGGGTGGATCTTGCCAGAGCAGGTGGGTCTTGGCTCTTCTCAGAAGGCCCGTCCTCATCCACCACCTCAACCCTTTGGGCAAGAAGAGAAACAGATGACCGTCCCCAGGGCACTCACGTCCCGCTCAGCTGCCCCAGAGCTTGCTGCTCCTGAAGCGTATGCTTTCTTTTAGTGGAGTCTAGGGCCATGAGGTGGCCCAGGCTAGGGGCTCAGAAACTCAAGCTCGGGATAAGGACAGCATACAGGATTGAATAGGGTCCTCCCAAAATTCATGTCCCCGTGGAACCTGGGAATGGGACCTTATTGCAAATAGGGTCTTTGCAGATGTGGTTAGTTAAGATGAGGTCGTACTGAGTTAGGGTGGGCCCTAAATCCAATGACCAGTGTCTTTATAAGAAGAGGGAAATTTGGACACAGACACATAGAGAAAAGAAAAGTCATGTGATGGTGAAAGCAGAGACTAGAGTGGTGTGTCTACAAGCCAAGGAATGCCAAAGACCGCTGGCCACCACCCGAGTTTGGGAGAGAGGCCGGGACAGCTGCTCCCTCAGAGCCCTCAGAAGGAGCCAACCCTGGTGACACCTTGGTCTTGGACTTCCGGCCTCCAGAACTGGGAGACAATACATTTCTAGGATTTATGCCACCCAGTTTGTGGTACTTTGTTATAGCAGCCCCAGGAACCTAATACAGCCAGTAAGAGCACACCATTATCTGTCACTCCTTCTGTGCTGCCACTACCCTCTGCTGGCTGTATTCCAGTCCACCTCTGGGCCTTTGCACCAGCTGGGCCTTCTGCCTGGAACACTAAGCATGCTAGCTCCTCCCTGCTTCTCAGTCCTCAGCTCGCTAAGCTACATCATGTCCACCCAACACAATGTCCCTAAAATTCAACTTTCCAGAAGTTTCTTCCCTGTCTTCCTCAAATATTCTCTTCTCCCAGAAGACGTCCTGTCTCAACTAATGGTGACACCCCTCCTTCATTCAGCTGGAATGTCCTAATGTCTTGATCATTCCTTGTTGAACTCTGTTCACTCTTTAGGGCCCCTCTCCAATGTCATGGTCACTTCCAAGAGCCTGGCCAGGCAGGGGCTCCCAATGGCAAGCCTCTGGGCTCCAGACCAATGGTCCTTCCTGCCCAGCCTTTGTCCAGCCCGTCTCCAGCAGGTGGGGGAGGGCAAGGAAGCAACTCCTTCGTACCCTGGTCGCTACTTTTGCTTCTGAACCTCAGAGGCCCTTGGAAACACTACAGCTCCATCTTGGTTCAGGGGCCTAGCCCTGCTAGCCATTGGCAAATGGAAGTTTCTGGCCACAAGCTGTGTTCTCTCAGCCAGGCTCCTGCCTATATAGAACTGGCTGCCAGGGCCACATGTGCCACCACAGCCACCTAGGTGCTCACCTGGCCTCTTGACAAAAGCTACCACCCCCTCACAACTCCTCCTGCTCAGGGACAGCAGCCAGCACCCACATCCCGCCCCTGCCAGCAGGAGGCCTTCTCCGGGGTCAGCAACAGGCTTCCAAGGCTTCCCGTGCTGACACTTACCTCTTCGCAATGAACGGGGCCTGCGTCTCCTGGGCAGGGCTGCTAGAAAGGAGGCAGAAAGGTGACATGTTGGGCAGAACCCGTGGACAGGTGACATCATGACCGCTCTGCCTCAGAGGGTCCTGGGCCTCTCTCTCATTCCCAACACCTTGCCTGCCCTGATAGCAGCAGTCAGACCTCTCAGTTTTCCAGAAAGTACATCTGAGAATCCCAGAAGGTCCGGCTCGAAGGGCCCTCTCAACGCACCCCTCACCAGCCAGAGGAAGATCAGAGCCCTGAGGGGAAGGGAACTGTCCCAGAGCGTGGAGCAACTCACCTGGGGCTCTTCTTGGCCGCTGACAGGACGTACGAGTGCTCCCGGGAAGCTGTCTTCCTCACCACACTGCTTGCAGCCTCTGACCTGGGGTGGCACAGGGAGGGAGCATCTGATGGCGTAAGGCAGGACTCAGAATGGCTCGGGGCCACCCCAGGGACGAGAGTGGGCAAAGCCAGAGTAGCGCCTGCTCTGAGGACTATTCCAAAGAAACGCGGAGACCAAGGGAAGGGCGACCATGTTTATGGAGCACGGAGTGCGGGCCCAGCCCTGCACTGGCTGCTGCCAATTCACACTGCCTCAGTGACTCCTTACTATCCGGGAAGGTACGGGCCAGTATCATCCACAATTTGCAGCTGAGACAACCAAGGCATGGGGACCTTTGGTGACATACCCGAGATCACACACCCAGCCAGTAGCAGAGCAGGCAGTCAGTGCCCGGCAGCCTGGCTCCAGAGCTCCTGGCTCTTCCCCTGCATCTCCCAGGCCCGGAGACCCCTGCCCTTAGAATTGCCCATCTGCCGGGCCTTTAGCACAGGGGCTTCACTGTTTCCTAAGCCAGTAGATGTTGGGACTGGGGGCATGCTGAGCACGAGGGGACTTTATTTCCTCAGGTTCTAGCTGCCGCCCAAGCACCCAGGTCTCACTTTGGGGTGAGGGGCATTGGCACCTCTGGAGCCTAGCCCTGCCCCCCAGGCACTAGGCCCTGCCCGGACTCTGCACACACAGCACACACAGTGGGCTCCTCCAATTTGCTCAGGACCCTTTATAACAAACTGATCTAAAGTCCTGAAGCACCTCCCTCCCCACCCTGCGTCCACACACTGATGAGGCCTCCCCCAGACGTTCATTACCTAGGCTCTGCCCCATAGAAGGTTTACAAGAGGGTCCCCAGCACTGCACGGGTGATTCTGGGACTCAAGGAATGACACCTGTTGCCGGCAGCCACTCCTCCAGCAAACGTGCCAGTGCTGATGTGCTTCCTGTTGTGCATTTCGTCACCCCCGCTGGCACAATTTCTATTTTACCAGTTTGCGGAGACTTGAGCCCCTGCCCTGCCCGTGGGATGCCCAGCGGGCACCGTTACCTCCGTTTCTGCTCGTCAGAAGAGAAGGGCATCTCCTCCTCTTCAGCGGCCCCTGATGCTGAGCTGCGCCTGATGTTGTAGGGCGCCCTGGGGGCAGGGGAGGGGTTGAGGATGCTGGCAGTTATGGCCCTTCTGCCCCCTACCTCTGCCCCTGTTCCCTGTCATAGGCTGCTACTCTCAGCAGCTTAGCTTCCTGATTTACAACAATACGTGCTGGCTTCGCTGCCTCTGGGCCTTTGCTCATGCCACTTCTTCCTCCTCAAGAGCTAGCCCTCCTCCCTCTCCCTGTTCCAACCCAACCGTCCCCCAAGACCAAGTTCAAGCCTCATCCCTTCTCCAAAAAGATTCTCTAGCTGCTCCATGTCACTGGATGATGGCAACAAGGGACAAGCAATATAAAGATGTGGGGCTCCTGGGAACTGTGGACACAACCCACCCCTCTGTCCAGAGTGCCCCCTCCCTGGGCACACAGGAGGGGGCCTTTGATAGGGGTCAAAAGGGGAGCTCTGGAGGGAACCCCAAAGATTTATATCCAAGAAGTAGCTAAGATTTAGGCACAAAATGCCCATCAACTGATAGGCTGCCAGGGCCAGCCGCTTGCTTAGGATCATCAGGCCCCAGCCCAGCCTGGCCCGGCCCAGAAGGCCCAAGAAACACAGCCAGCCAGTAGCAGCCCCAGGCCCCCATGACCCTTTCTCCAGACCCATCAGCACCTTCTACAAGCTCCTTCAGCCCCTGCTTTGCCTTCTGTCAGAAGTGCAATGTGCACAGCTGTCTAACTTTCTGGGGCTTGTTGTCTTCTGGTGGGCTCCATGCCACAGTGGCAACTGGCAGGGATGTCAGGCCAGCGGGACAAGCACTCCCAGGCCATGCTTAGAGGCAAGCGGCCAGATGCCCTCAGCAGGCCCGGTGTTTGGGCTCATCCCTTGCAGGAAGGAACCGAGCTGGGTCTGTGATTATATACGTACAGCTTCTTGTAATCCTCAGTGGTCATCTTGTAGCCGGAGGA
Source organism: Equus quagga (assembly GCF_021613505.1). NCBI lineage: Eukaryota > Metazoa > Chordata > Mammalia > Perissodactyla > Equidae > Equus > Equus quagga. The sequence continues at coordinate 2,472,510 of NC_060276.1, forward strand.
GGAGGGACAGGGAGGCCCAGCGGGAGCTGCTCTCACCAGACCGGCAGCGCTGGAGAGGCAAGGAGTTTCCGTGTGCCCACCCGCAAGTCCCCTCCTCGCTTCCAGATTTGCCCACGGGGCCCAGCGGGCACATGGCAGGTGGATGAAGGGGTGCTAGTGGCCTTTCCTCTTTGCTCTCAGGCCTGCCAGACACCCAGAACATCCGTGCCACCCTGAGCAGGGCAGCCCTCCTACCATAGGCAGACCCAGCCCCTGGGGCTCTGCCTTTTTGATGGAGCCCAGGTGCAGCCTGACGCCAAGATGCTCTGACGGCATGCCGCCTCCGCCTGCCGGGAGAAGGTGGGCTAAAGCACACCGCTCAGTGCAATCAGTCAGCAAGTCGAGGCTGCGAGCCCCTCCCAGCCTCCTCCCTGCACCTCTGCTCCAGGTGTTTAAAGCACCTGCCTGGATTGGGAGCTTTGCCCAAATCCAGGTCTGCTAAGAGTTGTGCCTCTGTGACACTCTTGGAAGACCTGGAGGCCAGAGTGGCAGAGCACCTGACCCTACAGGTCACTTTCAGGGGCTCCAGGGGCTGTTCCAGCTCTTCTAACGCCACTGCAAGCCCCTACTCCCCTCCCCAACTCAAGCCCCACAACCGTTTGTATGCGACCACAGTCCTCAGGGCCACTTCCTCTGTGCCAGGAGGGAGACAGGCCCACCTGCTGCAGCACAGACTGGTGGAGGAGAGCGGGGTTGCAGACCTTCTCTGCCCAGGGGGAGCCAGGAATGTGAGGCCAGCCCCAGCCATGGCCCATGGCCCGAGCAGCAGGACTGCTGGGCTGGGGAGGAAGCGGCCAGGGCCTCCCTGCTCCAGTGACCAGGGCTGGTCAGGACTGGCTTAAGGGCTGGGCACCAGTAGTGGCCCAGGGTGTCCCAGAGGCCTGGCTGCTGGGAGACCAGAGTGCCCAAACGGAGCACGCATCCACCTGGGGGGTTTCGGTTCCCACACTGCTCTCCAGGGCCCCGCCCTACATAGGAACAGAGTTGCCACTCGCCACCCCCGCAGTGACAGGCAGAGTGTTCTCTCTGCTGTGAGCTTGGCCAGCGCCCCACAGACACACCTTTTCGGAGCTCCATTGGCCTTGGGGAAGTGCTGCCGGGGCTGGGACGAGCTGTCTATGGGCTTGGTGAACACTCCCCTAAAAGAGAGCCCAGAAGAAGCAGCCTGGTGAGCTCCCCCGGGAGAAGCCAGGGGCTGGTGCAGGTGGGTACAGGGAGGCGGGCAGGGTCCTGCTGTCACCTACCGGATGATATAGCCAGTGGGAGCCCTTGTGCTTGGAGGCCTGCCAAGGGGAAAGAAGGTATGAAGTGAAGTGAGGCCTCATTGGAGGGCCCAGGGTGCCCTACTTTCTCCTGTCCCCAGCAACAGCAAAGCGGGTTGGTTGGCGGGTGTCCCAGTATGGTCAGAGCAAGGGGTGCAAGAGTGGCTGGCCTGGCTGCCAGTTCAGCTCTGCCTGTCTCCCTCATGCTCCCCAGGAAAAGTACCTGTGGCTGATTTTTCCGGGGCCAGCCTGGCCCAGCTCTAGCTTGCAGCAGGTGCCCAGGAAGGTGTGTTCCATGGCTGGGCATTCGCTGCAGAGGTGTCCCCTCCAAAGTCTGGCTTCTCCCTGGCCTGCCGGGCCCCAGTACTTCCCTGAGCAAGAGCTCTTCTGGAATTACTGACAGTCTCCCACCCTCTACTCTCAGAGCTGGAGTAGATCCAGCTCAGGCTGGAGGCTCCATGGTGAGAGGCTTGGGGCTAAGGCCACGGCAGGCAGAGCCCATGGCCCCTGGCCTGACCCTCTGCCCCTGTACAGCCTCCTCCAGGAAGGCTCATGAGGGCCCAAGGGGCAGAGACCAGGCATGAGCCAACCAAGGCCAACTGCCCCTCCCTCCCCACTCCTCTGGGGGCCAGCTCCTCCAGCCCCTGGGATGCCCACATCCCAAATCTTAATGGAAGTTTGAGACTGGAGGGCATGGCCAAGGCTTGGTCAGTGGCTGGAAAACATTAGGCTCCACGTGCTAGATGCCTCCTGTTTGGGAGCAAGTGAGCACTGAGAGAGCTCAGAGGACTTGGTGGGGGCAGCCAAGAGCTAACAGTGTAGGGCAGCCAGGGCTGTGAGTTCCAGGCTCAGGAGCAGGGGACAAGGACCCAGCAGATGGCCCTTCTGTCTAGCAATAGAGGAGCTTGGGGACCTCATGCAGGCAGGCAGGAAGGGCAGCACAGAGCCTGTGTTCTCCATCCCCACAGAGCCTGTCCTTAACAGGGGACAGCCTCCTGGAGGTGACCAAGTTGCAGGAACATTTTGGGTGGGACCTGAGAAAGGAAGGTCACTTATCCCACTTCTAGCCACACAAGCATTTGTGGCTGAAATACCTATGGCCTGGGGAGGCTGGGCCACAGCCCCTGGCTGACTCTGGACCCTTTCTGGGAAAGAATGAGAGCCAAAGTTTATGTAAACTTCCAGGCACTCCAGCTCTGAGTCACAGCATCCCAGAATGTGCCTTCCAAATGCAGCTTCAAACCGAAGCCCAGAGTGAGAACTGCACCCCCCGAAGTAAACAAGCCCCCCAACGAGCAGGCTACCTTTGAACTATTCTCAGGCCCTTGCCAACCTTGCCAACCTTGCCAACTGCGGCTCTCACAACTGCAATTCTCTTTCGTGTTCATCTCTCTACTTGGTTCGTGCCCCTGTTCCCTGCCAGGATGTCAGTTTCCTGAGGAGAGGGCTGTGTCCTTTGTGGCCAGCACAGGACCTGGCAGGTAGCAGGCGCCAGTCACTGTGGGATGATGGGCAAGGCTAAAGTTACTGGAGGCAGCCCCTGGGGCTAGCAGTGAACTTGGCCACCTCCTTTCCAGCTGCTTCCAATGCTTCTACTACCACCCAAGGCAGGCTCTGGCCCTGCACTCGCTGCCGCTGCCACTGCCAGCTGTTCGGAGCAAGAATCAAGCCCGCACTTTGTGGTCCCCTTACTCCTCAGGAGGAGTTCCTCCAGACACGGCCAGGAGGTGCTGGCACTTCAGAGTCTCTCTGGACAGTACTATGCAAAAGTCCTCTAAGTAGAGGGGGGATGGGCCGTTCCCCTCAGCCAGCTGTCAAAATATGTCATCCTGAACTAGGGAGACAGTTGGAGCAAACATGTGAATCTCCTCTGGCATGCTGGTTACCAGGCGCACTCAGCAGGCAGGCTACCGACGGGGGGACGTCATGTGCGACTCTCGAAGCCACCCGAAGCACCTCAGGGACATTGTCTCACTCCCTGCAGAGGGGTCTCAGTGACAATTTCGATCCTAGTTGACAGCTGGCGCCACGGAGGCCCAGCAGGGAAGGCTGTCAGCCCCAAGGCCACACAGCCAGGCCAGGCACCTGGATCCAGTGACCCCTGCTTCCCATTCCCAAGAGTGAGCAAAGCAGAAACGCTCGTGTTTCCTGTGGATTTCAGAAAACTCACTGCAGACCCTGATGTCCCTTCATCAGGTGGCTCAGGCTCCCTCCCCAACCTCTGAGGACTGCAGCATGGGGCCCGCCCCCCAGTCATGTGGGCATCACCTCTTACCTGGCAGCTGATGACAAAGATGTGGCACGGCTCCGGCCAGAGGGCAGCTCGCTGGGGAAAGAGGGGTCCCAAAAGAGTGGCTCCCAAGCTCCATGCCATCTGCCACCCTGTGGCCTCCATCCTAGAGGCTGCCTGCTGGGCCCCAAGGCAGGGGAGGTGGGATGCAGTATATGCACCCCAGGAACTTGGCCCACCATTGCCGTCGCCCCTTCCCTGTCCCCGGCCTGCCTCTACATGCCATAAGCATGTGCCGTACCTGGGGCTTTCCCACTCTGTGACTTTGGTTGAGTCTCGCCCTCTGCTGGATTGCTTTCTCAGGCTCCGGCCTCCCCAGCTGGCCTGTGGCCACATGGCCTGGCCTAGCTCTGAATGGTGGAAGCCCTTCGGCATCTCCAGGTATGGACGGGCGCCCCCGTGGATCACAACCCCGTCCCCGCCAGCCCTCCTGGCCTCCTGGACTTACAGTGTGCAGCCCTCCGATTCATCCTGCTTGGTGATCCAGCTCTTGTCCCCCTTCAGTGTGGTTCGCACCTTCATCTGCTTGAGGACGTTATTGCGTTCCTCTTCACCCGGTGGGAGAGGCTTCCCTGGTGGGGGCAAGACCACACAGCCTCAGAAGGGAAGCCTAGCCCAGGACCCTAGGGCCTCCTTTCCAGCCCCCCCAATATGCCACTCTCATTCTGCTGCCCAGGCAGTGCTTGTGGCCCTTGCAGGGCAGGCCTGGAAGAAGGCAGCCACATGCCAAGCCCGGGACAAGAGGGAGCCCAGGCCTCACCTTTAGTGCTGCCTCCGAGAGCTGAGATGCTCATGGCGTTTGCTCTGCAGGTCCTTTCTCAGTTGATTCAACAGGGCTCCTGGGGGCAAAAGCAAGCACACGGCTTGTCACTTCATGCATTTATAATGGCTCCAGGTTACCATGTGGTTCCTGGCACACCAAGACTATCCAGACTGTCTGCTTGGGCATTGGGAAGCAAGAGTTGGTGGAGTCCTGGGTGGTGAGCAGAGGTCCCCACTGGGCAGCGTAGCCACCTTCCTGCCCAAGGCCGCTCTCCTGGGGAACACAGCCTGGCTGCCAGGGGCTGTCTGCTCGAGAGATGGCTGATAAGGGCAGACCACAAGCCCTCCTAGAGACTCTGATGGCCAGACTCTGGGCCCTGGTGAGGCCCATGCAGACGGCGGGCTCCCTGGGGGCCAGCATGGTGGACTCAGAAGGAGGGACTGGGGTAGGGCAGGGGCTGGGGACCAAAAGCTTTGGGATTGGCCCATCTCTCTTATTCCTTAGTAGCTGTCTGACAGACCTTGGGCCAGTTAGCTAACCTCTCTGGGCTGCCTCAGTGTCCTCATTTGTAAAATAGGAGTTTAAAAAAATCTACGCATCAGGACTGCTGTGAGGACAGAATGCACTCATGTTCTTGCAAGTGCTCAGTACCATCTGGTACGCAAAGATCACAGGGCAGTTGGATAGGAGCCAAGCAGCAGTGAAACTCAACTTGTCCTTGCTGGGAGAGGGGACTGCCGGTGGTCCTCAATCAGTGCAAACACAGCCTGGGGGTGTGCAGGCCTGTGTGGTTCAGGTGTTGGCTCCATCTCCAGAAGAGAAAGCCCGGAGTCCCACTGCCAACTCCTAATGACCCTCGGGGACCAGGCGAGGGTGGGGATCTATGAGGTGAGGATTCTATGATCTTCTTTCTCTTCCTTTCTCTGCCTTCTCGCACTGCTTGCCCTCCTGGCCTCCTCGATGCCCTTGAGCCAGGTGCTGCCCTCCCGTGGCCAGTGAGGGGTGGGCCATGGTGTCGGTGAGGTCTCTGAAGCTTTCACAGCGCCATGAAGGCTGTTTGCCCCAGGAGGGTCTGGGGTGACAAAGCCGGCTCTCCAGGCTGCCGGGAGATGGAAGGCCCACGTCATGGGTCTAGTTGAAGCCCTGAACCGCCACAGCTGGCCCCTTGGGCCTCAAGAGAGGGGCTGGAAGCTCATGTGAGTGGTGACAACGGGCAGCAGGGGCCCAGGCTCCACCAGCACAGTCCTGAGGCAGAGCAGCCTCCTTCTTAGGGGGCCTGCCCCTCTCTGGGCCCATGCAGGGCCAGGCCCTGAGCAACCAGGCTCTGCTGCCAGCTGGCAAGGCCTGGACACGTTTCTGTGGAGGTTAGGGGCACACTAAAACAGGCAGGCAGGGGGCCAAGAGCAAACCAAATTTGCCACATCAGCAAGAGCTGGCGTTCCCATAAACTGCACTGAGTGAGCAGCCCAGGAGGCCCGAGCCTGCTGCATGCCAGGAACAGCACCTCATCACCAGGAATGGGTGCCCCCGTGCCCAGCCCTGCACCAAGGCTGCCATAGCAGAGTTCATTCCACAGGTGATCCCCAGACCATAGAGGCCCAACTGTCCCATCCCAACAGCCATGGAGTGGCCCAACCGGGCAGGTCACATAGAGTCGCCACCTGAGATCTTGGTCCCTTGCTCTTCTTGTGCTGCTGACTGACTGTGAGACCTTGGGTGAGTCCCTCACCTCCTCTAGGCCTCAGCTCAAGACTTGGTCTTTAGGTTCCTTCAAGAACTCATCAGTTTTCCCTTGACAAACCTGTTGACCACGTTGCCTAGAAGTTTTCTGCCAAATCAGAACCAAATAAGCCACTTCCAAAATCAGGACAGACTTACGCACATGCAGAATGACAGAGGCAGAGGGGCCACTGGCAGCTCCCAGGCGAAAGGGACTGAAACCCACACAAGAGCCCACAGTGAGGGAGAGTGGAGTTGGCAGGGGACTCCGTGCTGCCTCATTTCCTTACAGTAAGAAGACTCAGGGCTTACTGCTCTACCTGACCAGGCAGAGACAAGGGCCAAGGCTTCGTCTCAGAAATAAAATGTCATTTTTTTGATGGGACAATAAATCTGAGAGTCAGGCAGAAGCATCTTCCCCGGGACTGAAGATTGGAAAGCAGCTGTTTGGGACAAGGAGCCTTTAAAGTGATGAGTCCCAGCCAGACTGATGGACACACGAGATTTGAATTATGTCGTAGCTAGAGATCTGGCTTCTCCCTCCATTTTGCCACCCCCTCCTCTTCCCACACCCTCACAGCCCCGGTTCAGGCCAGTCACTTCTGACCTCCTCCCTGGACCACCTGCTTTCATCAGTGCTTCCTTCCAGCAGCACTCATCGGCCCCTAATCCCACTTGGCCCACATCAGCCCTGGCTTCTCACTCAACTTCTGCCAGCTCCCCCACATCTCTAAGACTGGGGGCAAACTCCCCAACGCCCTGATGCAGCCACTTTTTTCACCAACCCCCTCAATGTCCATGCTGTGCTCCAAGCAGACCACATGCCTCAGCATCCCCGGAAGGTAGCTCTTGCTTAGCTGGCCTCCCCACCCAGAATGCCCTCCAGCTCCTCTTGCTGAACTAAGCCCTGGTCCTCCCTCAGGGCCCCACCAGTCTGCCTGCCCTGCTCCTACTGGGCTCTCCACTCCTCTGACCTCAGCCCGTTGGTACTGTTGACCCAAGACTTCCCAGACAAGACCTGTCCCCTCCACTAGCCTCAGTGAGGACAGAGCCCAGGCACCCCCCTCACACTCCCAGCACACAGCCTGCATGGGCTACCTCTGCTGCTGGGCTGGAGGCTGGAGGGGCCATGCTTCTGACTTACCAAACATCGCCACCTATCCTTGGACCCAGTTCTCCCCTCAGACCCATCATCCCCTCCCTTCATTTGACCCTTCTCAGAGAGCAAGGCAGAGCAGCCCCCCAGTCAATGGGCAGCCGGGAAAATCCTCAGTGCAGCCAGGAGCAGACCACTGGGAGGGCGTTTCCCGGGCAGCTCACACACACTGCTGGTGGGCACGTCAACTGGGGCATCTTTTTAGAGGACAAGTCTCCGAATGTATCAAAAGCCTTAGATCGGGCAAGCCTGATGATCCAGCAGTTCCCCTCACAGCCATCTCCCCCAGGGAGACAACTGCGTAAGCAGAACAAAGTGTACAAGAGGGGCATCGCCCCAGTGCTGAGTGTGATGGTGAAAATTTGACAATAAATTCCCAACAGTCGTATTTAAACATATTATCCATCACCATCCAAGCAAATACTATGCAGCCATTACCAGTGATATTGATGTATACAATATTTAACAAGCCTTCATCTATATGGTTTCCATATATCAAGTGAAGGCAGCTTTTAAAACAAGATGTGTAGGATGGTGCCATTTACTTAAAAATAGATTTACATAAAAATGCAGAGAGAAACATCTGAGGATATATATACTCAAATCTTTTGCTCCTCTGTGTATTTCTAATTTTCCTATCATGAACGTGTATTGCCTGTGGGATAAAGACTGAACAAACAATGGTTTAACCAAATGAAATGGGAGCTGGGGCTGATGGATAGCTAATAATGGGCCTCAAAAGTTGATGCCAGGTGAGCAGAGCCGAGGGGGCATGGAGAAGTGAGGAGAGTGAATGGATGCGACAGCCCCAGGAATTTTCTCCCTCACACCAGAAGGGTGGACAACCCGGGGCCGGGGGGACACCCAGGGCCTCTAGGGGGGCCTGCTGTGCCGCGCCATGCCACACTCTGTGGGGCCGCACCCAGGCGCACGTGGCCTCCTTCAGGAGCCTCCATCCTCTTTGCCCGCAAGCTTAGAGTGGGAGGGGGAGCAGGCGGTGCGTTTGGGGTTTGATCTCAGTCAGGAGGTCTAGCAGCAGCTGCTTCTGGCAGCATGACGCCTGCAGAAGCATCCCCGGGAGCGGGAGGCCGGCCTCCACTCAAAAGCGCAAGGGGCGCACTAGAGCCAGAAGGATGTGCTTTGCACACACGGGTGCTGAAGGCCCCACTCCCTCCCCCTGCTTGGGGAGAGCAGAACTCTGGCCAGGTGAGGAGGATTTCCCCCCAGCACTCCCAGCCTGGCTGACCACAGCCTCGGCCCTGCCCTTCGATGGGGCCCGGGGATGTGGGTTGCCAGCAGGACACCAAGGCTGGCGCCCAGTCCAGGGGCCAGGACGCGCAAGCCGGGTAGGAGATCTACAACGCACAGGCAGCAGTATACCGTCGTCTCCGCTTCATCGGGAGCAAAGCAAACCCTCCTGAGCCTGGGAGGTCAGGCGACTACCGGCCCCAGGCCACACTTCCAACACCTCCAGAGGGTGGTGGGTGCAGCTGGAATGTGAGCCTCGGCTGTGCAGCAGCCATGCTGACCCCACACACGATGCCATGGAATGCTCTTCCGAGCAAACAGCCAGGGTCCAGGTGGCCTAGGCACAGCAACCACCAGCACCTGTACGCTTCCTCCAAAGCTGGGCAGTTGGCCCCAGCTGCTGGACAGAGGGGCCTCCTGGACTCCGGCCAGCCATACACAGTGCCTGCCTGGCTGCTACAGGTCCAGCCACTACTGGCTCCAAGCACCGACCTAGAATCCCCTCTAAGGAGGGCAGCCCACACCCCTGAGGCCCCAGACTCTCTATCCCGTCTCCAAACAACACACTAAGGTCTCTCGTGCCCCAGGGCTGGCACCTGAGATGCAAGATGCAGACAAAGTTCAAGAAGACACGGAAAGGGGCCGGCCCGGTGACGCAGCGGTTAAGTGCTCAGGTTCTGGTTTGGCGGCTGGGGGGTTCGCTGATTCAGATTCCGGGTGCAGGACATGGCACTGCTTGGCAAGCCATGCTTGTGGTAGGCATCCCACATATAAAGTAGAGGAAGATGAGCACGGACGTTAGCTCAAGGCCAGCCTTCCTCAGCAAAAAGAGGAGGATTGGCAGCAGATGTTAGCTCAGGGCTAATCTTCCTCAAAAAAAAAAAAAAAAAGAAGGAGAAGAAGACACGGAAAGAGAGAAACTGCACTGGGGCCCCTGCACCTCCTCACTCACCCCACAGAGAAGATGGAGAGCCTGGTGAGATGGACACAGGATCGCTGGAATGTTCCATTTCCAGCCACCTTCAAAACGGGGGCAGGAGACTTCCTGCCTGCCCAGGCCTTCTGGTCTTCTTCTTCCTCTGGGCACGTGGGCTCCTTCCAAACCCCCTTGGCCCACGAGCCCTGTCATCCAGAAGGGCCACCTGACCTGAGAGGAAACACTGTCCCCCAAGCTGTGGCTTCCACTCACATCTCTGCCCTTGTCCCTAAGTGGCCTCCCATGTTTGTGACATTATCCCACTCTCTGAGCCCAGGTCTCCTCATCTGTAAAGTGGTGCTGAAACACTGAGCCTGTGCACCTGTCTGCTGGGCCTCCTTCTGCAGGATACCTCCTAGCCAGAGCAGGTACCTCTCCCTGGAATTTGGTGCCAGCTCTTTTGCATCACATGCCTTCGGTGTCTTGATGATGGTGGGTGTCCTCTCCTCCCAAACAGCCCCTGTGCAGCTTTTCAGTACTGTGGGCCCGGTTCCTACCTTGATAGGGAGAAGTCTTCTTGTTCCTTAGGAATTGCCATATTGCCCTGCTTAGGGACCTGGCCTGGGCTACCAAAGGAATGAGTGGCTTATCTGCCGCCTTCCACCCGAGCTGTACATCATGGCGCACCCCTGGAGCCTCACTAGATATGGCCCCACCAAGCTGCACCTCTCTCCATGCCCATTCTGAGCAAGGCCCCACACTCAGCCTACACTAGCCCATCCCAGGGCAGTTCATGACCAAGTTCAAGTCCTCCTGAGCAGGCCACCCTCCTGGCCCTTCATCTCTTTCTTTCTCCGTCTTCCATTAGCCTACAGATGTCTCCAGGGGTGGGCAGCGGGAGCGTCCCTGGCAGATGGGGTCCAGCCCTCCGTGATACAGATGGCCTCTGAATGCCAATGGGCATGCTGCCTCTGCACTTTCCCCACTGCTGCAGCAGCCTCTCAAGGCTGCCCAGCAACCTCCCAGGGCAGGGGCCTCTGGCCCTGATTGGATAGAGAGAAGCAAGGAGCTAATAAGTGAGTGTGAGGAGCCTGGTTTCCCACAGCAAGCCTGGTGTGCCAGAGGCCTTTGGGGAGTGGAGTTGGAGCCGATGTGTGCAGGGCCTGATGCAGGCAGATTAGAGGGAGGGAGGGAGCCGGGGGAGTTGGCAGACAGTGACGCAAATGCTTGGCTGATGCGTGAAGAGACAGAGATGGAGAGAGAAGCAGCAGGAGGAGGGGCTGCCCCATCGCCCCACAAGGACGTGCTCTGCCTCCAAGATGAGAAGACTAACTCGGAGAAAGTTTTCTAGAATTGCCACCCCGCTTGACTCTCCATGCTGTGCATACTCCCTTTCCCAGGCAGGTCTCTGTCTCTTTGCCCTTGCAGCTACCTCCTTGCATCTCCGAGAAGTGCCATCAAGTCCCACATCCCCCTGGACTGGGGATACAGCCTGGTCCCATTCTTAGTCACACTGCACTAAAAATGTCTGCATTTCCCACTAGCCTGGAAGGAAGAGGGAAGCACAGGAGAGGAGGAAGGTGTAGGGCTGCAGAGCTCACCTCAGGCAGAGACCGCGGCAGGCACGGGCATGGGCGCAGGCATGGAAGGGCATCTGCCCTGGTGGCCCTCTCCAGCCCCTGAGTGTCATCCCATGCTGGGGCCCTCACTCTGGTGCTGCCACCCTCATGCCAGCCTGCCCCAGGACTGGAATTCCCTTCCCCAACTTCCCCTGGCCCAGCTGGGATGCGCTAGCTTCTTCCAGACAACTGGATGAACCCCAAGGAGGGGCAAGGCAGCTGGGCCGGTGAACACAGGCAGTCCGGCCCTTGGTCCTGCCAGGCCCACCCCAGACCCCCGGGCTCCCGGCCTGGGAGTTTTGTGGCTAGGGCTTGTGTGAAAGGAGATAGCAGGCGGAGCAACTCCCTTCTCCTACCCTGGGTGGCAAGGGAATGGGGGCTGCTGGATGCCAGGCAGTGAACTCCTAGGTAAGCTGGGAGGGAATAGAACAAAGCACCTTTAGCCTTGCCTTCCAGGAGCACGGGACGTTGTTGCACACAAAGGAGCTGCAGCCAGAGGGCACGGGTGTTGGGGCTTGTCTGAATGTATGTGCTGGGCGCTGGCCACTGTGAGCAAGCATGAGTGCGTGGGCCACTGGCGGAAGAGCAGGAGGCAGGGCTTCCTCCCCAGAGGTGAGCCGTGACACGTGTACTGACCTCTTGGCCTGCAAGGATCACACGCATTTCTATCTCTTGGAACCAGAGCCCACCGCTCAGCTCTGGGTGGACCCCTCAGGTGTAGGTCAGGAGTTGGTGTGAGGAAGCAGTGGGACAGGGCAAGAGGGAACATCCAGGGCACTGCCCATGCAGCCATGCCCAGTGACCAAATATGGATGTGGGAAGTGACAAGGCCTTGGGCTGCCCAGTGGAAGGGCCGGTTGCTGGGCCAACCTCAGGCCACGTTTTAGTAAGGCTCTGTCTGTGAGTATTTTCATGGAGCTCTGGGGCAGGGAACCCTAATAGAGGCAGAGCCCCAGAATATGGCCACCCCCAATCACTTCAGCAGAAATGTAAGTGTTCCCATCTGGATCATGAGAGAACAGGTGAAGTGATGAAAAGTCCTTGTCTCCCAGCAACTTGTTCCTAAGATGAGTGCATCCAGCCAGTTCCGATGCTTCAACTGGGGGCTGCCAGGGGGTCTCAGAGGAGACAGCTGACCTGGCAGGAAGGAGACTCCTTTCTCCCATGGGGCCTTGGCTCCCCACCATTGGATGAGGGTTTCAATGACTCAACTATGGGAAAACCAAGCCTGCAAGGGGGACCCCAGCTGTCATACCTGCCCCCTCTGGCCCTCCTATAACGGCCTGAGTTGGGCTCTACAGCCCTGAGGCTCCAAGCTGCCAGAGCCTGCAAAGCTTCCCTGACCAGAGTTCCTCAATGCCTCCCTTCTGGCCCAACTCAATCTAGGGGCGACAAGGGGTTGGGAAAAAGGCAGCAGGGGCACCTCTGCATGACCCTCCCAGACTGTGCCCTTCCTCACCGGTCTGATAGCTCGACTCACTGGAAGGCTTGTCCTGGCGATGGGGGATTCCGGGCATGGGCGTGAGACTCCCGCCCATTCTCACTGTAAATATTCCCTTTGGAAAAAGAGCCTCCATTGGCCCCAGCATCGGGGAAAGGACTCAAAGAAAAGTCTCCATGCCTTAGAGCCACCTTCCGGAATAGACACTCGGGTCCTTTTGGGTATGTTTCAAGCAAAGGCCTTTGAGCTTCAAGGTAAGGGTCCTCCCTTGTGCATCAATGCCCATGAGAGGCCCCTCTCAAGCTCCTTCAGGGTAATGAGCTGTCCCAGGATCGGGGTTACCAGGGGAAGGGTGACACTGAGGTAGTCAAATTCGGCCTGCTGGAGGGCCCCGCCTGCTACCCAAGAGGCAGCAGGTGCCTCCTCCCAGCCTGTCCTTGCCTAGAGAGTTTCCCTCTGCAGCCGGCCTGGCAGCCCCCTGAGCCTGAAGGGGGCAGCAGAAACAAAAGGTGAGAAGGCGGTGGGAGACATTGCTGGTTCAGAAAGCCTCAGAGATGAGCCAGCTGGGCCCATCATCTATCATTTCACGGGAGGGGCACACTGTTGCTATCGGAGACATGGAGGATTGGTCAAGGCCATGAAGCCACACATCCATGCTGTCTCTTCCAGCTTAGGTGCAAAGCAAGGAGCACTAAACAAAGAGTCCAAGTCCTAGCTCTGTTAGAACAAGTCACTGGGCATGTCACTTAATCTTTCTGGCTGAAGATGAAGCCCCATTCTCAAAGCACTCCTTGATCCCTGCACCTGGTCGTGGGGGGAAGGTGTGGGATTCAGTGCAGCCCCTCTGCTCAACGAGGGCCACAGGACCACATGCAGTGCTGTTTTCAGAGCCTCCCTCCCTGTGCTGGCCTCCCTCTGGAACGCCACCTGGAGGGCAACATAGAGAGAGCCCGCATCATAGGGAGAACCCAGGCTGCGGGAAGGTAGGAGACTGCACAGGGAGCTGCAGCGGGAAGTGCAAAGACCAGCTGGCATGCACCCCACACGCCGGGCTGAGAAACGAATGCCCCGACGCAGAGAGGAAAGAAGGTGGCTGTGCCCAGGCCCCTTGCAGGACGCTGGGGACGCTAAAAGTCAGGGAGCTCCACCTGCCATCATCCAGTCCTTTCTCGAGGCACACACTTGGCCAACTGTCTTAAGTTTTAACCCAGGCTGACCTGATTTTCTGGGCCAAAAGGGCTGGAATGACCAAACATCCCATTTTATGAAGCAGCCTCCTGTGGCCAGGTCTCCGGAACGAGGACATCCTGATTCCTGGTCTCAGCAGCTGGCAGGACAGTCAGCAGACAGCTTGCTTCCCTCCAGGGAGAGGTGGGGCAGGTGCTGCTGCTGCTCCAGGGCTTCCAGGGATTCGGAGGGCCTCAGCAGCGGTCTAGGGGGAAGGGGCCCTTTAGAGACCTGCCAGAGGGATGGCTGAGCAGCTGGGTCTCGTCTGAGCCCCACAGTCTGCTGTTCAGCACGCGGCTCCCAGGAGCCCCAAGCCGGCTCCTTTCGCTGAGTGGAGCACCTTGAACTGCCTGTGATGCTCCAGTCCCCGGGGGCTCCCGCCTGGAGGCCAATGGGGCAGCAGGAAGGAGGTGCACCCCGTGGAAAAGGAGCTGGCGGAGACTGGGGTTGCGGAGGGAAAAAATGTAATATAGAGAAAGACGGCATAGCGGGGGGAGCATTTGTAAATGTGCTTTACAGGTAAACGACTTCTGCACGAAAGTCTGGAATTTCACCTCCCCCCATCCCACTGCCAACACCCCAGAATCTAGATTTCTTGGCACCAGTGCTGGAGGGGCCCTGGGAGGCCGACGTCAGAGGAGGGCCTGCACCCTCCCAAGGCTGTGTGGCGCTCCAGTCCCAAGGGGGCCGTCCTGAGGAGCTGACTCCTCCAGGCTCTCCTGCGCCCCTTTTCTAGCTCTCAGGGGGCTGAATACAAGTGACTGCTTGGAGTAACTTGGCCATTTCAAAGGTGGCTTGGCCTCAAGGGCCACCGAGGGATTCTGGTCAGGGCCCTCTGAGATGTCTCTGTGGAGGCCAGGAGGCTGGGCAGCGCCAACATGCTGGGGACAACAGGGCCCATGAGCCCTCGCCCCAGACAGGACCCCTTGCCAGAGCATCCTACCTGAGACATTCCCGTTGTTCTCAGGGCCTCCACCTCCCCTGCTGTACCAGGAGGAGATACCCAGAGGAACCCTGGGAGCTCTCCTGTGGGGCCTGGGCTGTCTCTGTCCGCCACCTCTGACACCTCTGTTGTCTCTGCAGCCTGGGAACCAAGGCAGTCTGAAGTCCATCCCAGTGGGACAGAGATGCTATCCCCACCTGCACACAGATGGCCCAGTGGGTTGAAAGGGACTCAGGGGTCGTGGAGCCCACCTCCACCCCAATCAACTCTCCCCCGCCACCACACAATGAATACCCATGTACCCTCACTTCTGCCATTCATTCAGCCTTTGCCAGAGCAGGACCATGACAGGGAGCCCCCCACAAGCCCCCCACTTGCCCCTGACTAACGTTGGCCAAAGCTAATTCCTTTTGTCCTAGTTACAGGTGATCACTAGTGAGCTCAAGGGGAAAAAATTGCCCAGGCCCCTCCCCCCACCCTTCACCACCCATCCCAGTAGGGCTCTCCCCTCCTAGGCCCCTCCTTTCTCACTTTCCTGTGCGCCCCAGAACCCAGAGTCCCCTGAGCTCTACCCTCACCTCTTATCACTGTTCCCATTTTTCAATAAGAATATGGAGACCCAGGGAGGAGAAAGCATTTGCCCAAGGCCACACTTTCATTTATTCAACAAGCCTTTACGGAAAGTTGACGCCAGGCTGGCTGCTGGGCAGACAGATAGACAGGAGCCTAGGGAAGCTCTGAGAGGGCATTGCTAGAGCCCTGTGTTTCCCAAGGAGGGGCCCTTGGCTTGGGCCCTCAGGAAAGAATGAAAGAAGGAGTAGAAGCTTGCTGGGCAGAAGTGGTGAGGCAAGTCCTGGTTTGGGTTTTTTTTTTTTTTCAGTCTAAACCAGGCACCGCCTGATGTAAGCATTTTCACCAGGGATGGCCGTTCTCGTGATTGCAATCCTTGTGCCTGTTCTCTCCATAGCAACCCTTTGCCACATCAAGCTCTCTGGGAAACTGACCTAGTCATCAGAAAGTGGCATGCTGAGCCAATGATCCCAGGGACCAGCCCAAGGGTGCCGGACCGAGGGCCTGAGGTGTGCCCCCAGCAGCAACTGGCAGCACCGTGGGGCCTGCCCACCACTGGCCCCAGAGGCCAGGTCTCCTCTTTGACCCAGGGTGTAGCCACAGAGCTCTGCAGCCACCTCATCCGCCACCGCCAGTGGGAAGTGAGCATGCTCCCCATGGGAAAGTCCTAGACAGTGTTTCCAAAAGTGGCCTCTGGGTCCCCTGGGATGTGTGCTTAAACAACAGATTCCTGCCTCCCCACATTAGAGCTTGAGAATGACACCCATAGGGCCTCTTGTCCTTTAATTTTCCAGTCCTTTCTCCACCCAGACCTGCCCCTCCCGCTTCCCTCCCCTACCCTTCTCAGTTCTCAGTCATCTCCGTGCCCCAGCGCCCAACACAGGCAAGTAATCAGAAAACACTCGCCAAATCCATATGTGTATCTGAGAGATAAGGTAACTTGGCTCCATTCCTAATCCTCAAATGAGTCTTGAGTGAGCTCCTCTCTGTGCCTCAGTTTCCCTTTGGGAAAATGAACTGACTCCAGCCCTGCGCACCTCCTGACCCCTCCATGGCCACTCCTTAGTGGAAGGTTACTATCACACAGTGCTCCCATGTCAGCTTCCCCCTTCCTGAGGAAAACGATCAGACATGTTAACACCGGGGAATCCAGAGAAGGCTTCAAGGGAGTTCTCTGTACCATTCTTATGACATTTTTGTGAGTTTAAAATTAATCCAAGATAAAAAGTTAAAAATATAAACAGCGAAAATTAAAAATGAAAGCAAATTGGATTTTAGCAGGCATCCAGAAATGACCTAAGAATTAAATGTTCCGCAGCAGATCATTTAACTGTGGATAGATGCCAAATGAATCATCGGCACACACTACCAGTGATTTTTAAACTGATTTTCCCCAGGTGGGGAGCACACACCCCTCCTAACCTGGCCCCACCTCAGCCCTGGCCACTGTGGCCCCTGGAGGGGGACACTGTGGTCCTGGCTCAACCGACATCTCTGACAGAGCACCACCTGTGTGCCAGGCGCCAGCTACTTGTGGCTATGCTGCAGGTGCTCCTGGCTTCAGCCACCCTTCTGCACAGGTGACCAAACCGAGGCCTCCAGAGGCGGTGTGATGTGCTCAGGTTTGTACAACCAGGCAGTGGCTGAACCGGGGTTTGAACCCAGTTTAAGCTCCGAGAAGCTAGCTTTCTTGCCACTAGGCAGTAAAGGCAACTCCCTGTCCCACCACACAACCTACTACCATTCATCTCCCCACTCTGCTTCACAAGTCCCCTGCCAGCTCTCCAACCCTCAGAAGTAACGATGCCAACCTTTCCTGAGCATCACTCAGGCGCATGGGTCTCCTGGGTGCACTGCCCTTGTCCTGGCATCAGCCAGCTCTTTGTGGACACAGTGGGAATGAATGCAGAATCTCCGATGGGTCCCAACCATAGGGGCCCAAAGTCTGGGGAGCCATGTGTGTTGCTCTCCTCTTCCCCTGCCATGGTCCTATCCCATGCCAGGAGGGCCTGACAGTGGGAGCAGCCACAGGGCTCAGCAGGCAGAAAGCAAGCGGGTGTTACGCATGAGCTGGCGCCTTATGGGGGCTGTAGCTTGAAGCAAGATCCAAACCAAAGGGCTCAGTCACCCGTGGAGGCTGAGTGGGGAAGGAAGAAGGTGGGCTTCCAGCTTCCAAAGTGCATTGAGCCAGATTTGGGACTTTTCTTGGCATGCAACTAAGGATAGTTCAGGGATCAGGTGCTCATGCCAACTGTGGCCATGTCCTGGGCCCACTGCGGGGGGCCTGGAATCTCTGCCCTGCTAGATCTCAGGAGGCTACAGGGGCACTGGGCAGAAATGCAGGAACACAAGGCAGGCTGAAGGAGGCTGAGGTGAAGTGTTGGCTGCTCCTGGGGTCACTGCCTTCAGGTGGGGGGGCTCTGTCTGGAATCTGCACTTGAGTTGAAGAGGAAGTGAGGTGGACAATCTCGACGCAGGTGGCAGCTCCTTACTGAGTGGCCTGTCTGTTTCCTCAACTAGATTGTGACCCCTCGGGGCAAGGCCTGCATCTGATTTCTCTCCAGGTCCCCAGTACCCAGCTCTGGGTGGAACACACAGGGGCTTAGGAAGAACTGGCTTTTGTCTTTCAGGAACAAGGGGGAGGCTAGACTCAAATAGCCCCAAAGGATGTGTAGGCCTTGACCTGGCAGCTGCTGCTGAGCTCATCTTCCTGCTTCCAAGCCCTCCTCCTCCAGGAAGCCTTCCCTAAGCCTCCCAGCCAAGGCTGCTCCCCTGTTCCAGGTTCCCAAAGCCCCTTATGCTTACTCCACTCAGAGCCACAGCACCCAATATGGTCACGGGCTACCTCTGTCGCCGACCTGTGTCCAGAGGGTGGAAACGAACAGATCCGGAGCACCTGCTGTGAGCCTGGCCCTATGCCGGGTGCCTTCCATCAGCTCCTTGCAGCTGAGTACAGAGGCCCCAGCCAGGCCAGGGCTTCCAAAGGCCAGGCCAGGAAGGCACAAGGGTTGGGGCTGGGAAGCGATGGAAGGAGCAGGTAGGGCTGGTGAGGTGCATCTGCTCCTTCTCATCCCAGGGTGGCCCAGGGGTGATGAGGCCAACAGCTGGGCCCTGGCCTGTGCATCTGTGTTCTGGCCACTTGCGTCTAAGCAGTGAGCAGGGCCTCTGAACTGCCCCTGATTTTTCAGATGAGGCAGTGGAGGCCCTGCAACGGCAGGACCCCCAGCCTTCCCCCGAAACTCCATGTGAGCTCCTGAGGAGGGAGCGGGAACCCAGAGCCCCTCCCCACTGTCCAGACCGATCAGCCCACGGGACCCTGTCCCCGTCCCCAGCCAGGTACCATGACCAGAAGTCTGAAGGGCCATGAGACCAAGGCAAGACTGGATCCGGGTGCCAGAGGCCTTGACCACTGCTGGGTGGGATGTGAGGGGCTCTCTCTCAGAGTTCACAGAGTGTGGTCCTGAGATGCGGCTGCATAGTCTTCCACAACGTCAAGGCTAAGTGCACATGGCTCAGTGAGAACACAACTCCTACCGCACCTCAGATGTCCCTGGGTGGGAGGTGGCCTGGTGTGTCACCCCCTTGGACCGATGGAGCTGCCCAGGTGTCTCCAGCTTGGAAGTAGCAGAGCAGGTGGAGGAGCTGAGCTTTCAGGTGAGGTATCATTCTGCCTTTCCAAAGAGGCCACGGCTCTTGGCTCCCCTGCCCCCCATCAGAACAATCCAGCCACAGAGCCCGCTCTCTGCAGATCCACTCGATAACACCCAGCGACACTTGATTCGGCGCCTTCTGTCTGAGCAGCTACCTTCCCGTGGCCCACAACGAGATCGCCCTGTGCCCAGCACATGCTCATTACAAGCAACCCAGGAACCCCCTGCTCTGGGCCCCAAGGTGAGCCAGCCTCTGGGCCTCAGTTTTCTCATCTATAACATGGACACGGGTTGAGCTAGCTGATGTGAGATTCTCCCATTCTTGAGGCCTGCCATCAACTCTCAGAGCACCCTGGCCCCAGGCCATTTATTAATAATCAAACCCTCTTCCAGAAAGAGCAAGGACAGAGGGACCAGGCCAGCCTTCTCTGCCTCTCTCTGTTGGTCTCTTAGGTCACAGTGAAAACCAGAAAACCAAAGTGCACTGCCTCCCCGGTGGAAGCCCAGGAAGGATGCTTGGAGCGGGTGAGGATTATGGATGGGGAAACTGAGGTCCTGAATTGTCCCTGTCACACGACTGGGCACGGGCCGGTCTCCCCCCTCCCCCATTGCCTCGGTGTCCCCGCTGCCTCTCTGCCGGGCCGCGCCGACGGCGACTCGACAGCCCTACCTGGCACAGGTGCCCGGCTCGTGGGGCGGGCGGAGGGTCCAGTGGGCGGGCGCGGAGCTCGGGCTCCCCCGGGTAGGCAGCGCCCGGCCGGGCTGGGCCGGGGCGGCGGGCGCGGGGCGCGGGGCGCGGCGGGGAGCGCGCAGGGCGGCGAGGAGGCGCGGACTGGCCTCCGCCCGCAGGAGAACAAACAGGTTTTCTGGGCGCCCGGAGCCTCGCCCCTCGCCACTCCCCTCGGCCAGCCCCCTTCCTCTGCCCTCTCCTGGGGTAGGTAGATGCGCCTGGCACATTCCGCACATTCTCCCGCCAGTGTCCTCTGTCCGCCCGCCCCTTCCCGGCTCCGCCCCGCGGGGCTGCAGGAGAAATCAAGGTCGGGGCTCCCCGCGCTGAGCCCAGAGCGAGCTCCAGAAGGCTCTGCCACGGTGGAACACTTCCAGGCAAATTCCTCCGGGCTTGCGGCCCCGGGCCGGGAGGCCTCCGCCACGTGAGGGGCCCTGGCTGCCTAGCTGCGCCGCTGCCCGCGCCCGACGCGATCTGGCCCCCGCTCGGGGCCAATGACTTCCACAGATGCTCCGGGTTAATTCTGTCGAGAACTACTGTTCCTAGATCCATTTTACAGATGGAGATCCCAGACAGGGGTGGGGAGGAGGGAGGGGGCCTGGCGGCTGAGATCATGCAGGAAGTCCCGGAGGCTAGGAAGGAGAAGAAAATAAGGGAGCCGGCTCCCTGGCCGCTGGAAGGCCATCCTGGGGCGAACTTGGGGTTCCCAAGGCACAGCAGTGAGCATCCTGTCAGCACACCAGTCCATTTCACAAGCTCGTCAGGGAGACACATCCAGACCCCAAGGGCCAGTGCAGTTTGATGTGTCATTCATTGGTGCTTTTGAGTACTTGTGCCATTCATCCATGCTTACTGAGTACTTGCTAAGTGTGAGGCACTGAGCTGAGGGCTAGGATGGAGGGAGCATCAAAAGAAGCCCCTACCCCTACCTGGGGAGTCAGGGGAAGCCTCCAGGTGAGGGACAGTTAAGCCAGTTCCAGAGATGGGCAACGGGTCCTCCTTCCTCAGGTCCTGCCACGTCTATGTCCCAAATGGCCCTCCAATCCATTCACTTCTGTCCACACCCAATGCCACCACCCTAATCCAGGCCTGGGCCACAGGACCAGCATCCTCGCTGATTTCCCTGCCTCTGGTCTCGCCTTCCTTCCTATCCAGCCTCAGCAGAAGTCAGTTTAATAGTTTACACGGTGCTTTACTGCTTGCAGCTCTTCCATGTTGTCCCGTTGCTCTCAGGATAAAAGCCAAACTGTTTCAGGGAGCCCAAGGATCAGCTGCAGTGACCCACCTCTGTAGGTCCAGCCACTCTCTCCCTTGGTTTACTACCCTGCAGCCTCACTGGCCTCTTTCCGACTTCTGAATACACCACAAGTCCTGTCTCCTTGGAACATTTGCCCCTGGCACTCAGACTCCCTAGAATGTCCTTTGTCCCCTTATCTGGCTGGTGAACTCTTAGTCATTCTTCAAAACTTTGCGCAAGTGTGCGTAAATCCTCTCCTGACTGCACGGGCCACCCAGTCGAGTGGATCACTTCCTTCTGTGTGCTCCCCCAGTTCTCTGTGACGACATCAATCTAGCGTAGTGATTGTCACCCTTTATTCTTCTGGATGGTGAGCTCCGGGAGGCCATGGAGACCAGCACAGGGGGTGGGAGGGGATTGAGGGGGAATCGAGACTCTGGAAGCTGCCCTTGTCCTTCTCTTCCTGGGCTTCGTCAGGTAGGGAGGAGGTGACCCTGTGTCTGCGTGAATATGTGTATGTGGGGGGGTTTGTGGGGGGATTGTGCATAAAGTCACTTCAGTTCATGTCTCTCTCTTGCCAACAAGCATTTTTCTGCTTTCAGTCTGATGGCCAGCATCTAACGCCTTCTGGTGACACTGCTGGTGGCCATGAATTTGCCCTGGCATCCTAGCTCCTAAACATACTCACTACATGACCTAGGGTGTGTCATACCCCCTCTCTGGGCCCCCTTCCCCTTTAAGAGTCCCTAGCTTAAAGAGGTAGAATGTAAAGGACACAGTGATGGATTAAATGTGAGGGTGAGGAAGAGGGTGGCCTTTCCCTGCCAAGGCCATCAGTGGGAAAGGGCAAGCTTGCTCCAGAGCCCTAAGTCTGGGTGGGCCAGCTAGAGAACACAAGCAAGAGTGGGGTCTGGGGCTCTTCCCACGTCCCAGGTGATTCAGCCCCTGCCTAGGCCAGATCTGCCACAACTGTGCCAGCCAAGGGGACCAGCCTTCCCTCAACTCCTCCCTCCTTGCCAGGCTGCCAGGCCCTGCAGCTGAGCTCGCCTACAAACGGGTTTGACTCGAATGGTAACTGCCCTGCCCTACCTTGCCCTACCCACCTGTTCACTGCCCCAACAGAACCCCCCACCCCAGCCAGGGCCACCCTCAGCCACCTCAGCCAGGCTTCAGGGCCCCCTGCCAACTTCATCAGAGTCCTCTTTGGCTCCTCGCCCTCAGGCACCTGAACCCAGACACACCAAGTGCTCTCATACCACTGGGCTCCTGCACAAGATGTCCCCTTGGTGGTGACCTCCCACCCACCCTCAGTCGCAACATTGGCTCCTTCGTAACTTCTCTTTGGCCTAGAATTTGAAGGCCAAGACCCTGGTGGCTGCTGGCTGCCCCCAGACTGGGCTCCACCCCTGCCTGGCCTGAGCTCGGCCCCATCCCTCCCTACTGTCAGCTCCTCTTGTGCCTTGGCGTCTACCTCCAGCTCCTGAAGGCCCCCAGCTCGGGCAGTCTCCCCACCAACAAGCAGGCCCTCGGCAAGGCTCTGCGCACAGGGGGCAGGTGCTGCCTCTAAGTAGAGTGGCCTTGAGGGTGGGGTCAGGCTGCTAGAGGCAGGAGTGGGTGGGTGGTGACCCCTCATGCCGAGGGAGGCCATAGTTCATGAGCAGGCAGTGGAGACAGATTCTCTGGGAGGCCAGGTTGAAGCAAGCAGATGAATAGGTGGGCAGGTGTCTGTTCGGAAATAATTGGCCACCAGGGCTCCTAAGCTCTCGGGAGGCCCCTTTCTGATCTCCAGGGCTGGGAACAGAATTCAGGCAAATCAGTCTAGCCAAAGAGTTCCTAGGCAAGGGAGAGGGATGTGGGTGCTCCCTGAAAGCTGTCAGGGTCCCAAACCAATCCAGGTAGAGTGTCCCCACACTGGAGGGGACTGAAGATGAACAACTGATCCAAACCCTGCCATTATGCAAATGGGAAACAGAGGCCCAGAGAGGGATGGCATCCAGCCAGGGCCACACAGCCAGTCTGAGGCAGAGCTGGGACTAAACCCAAGGCTCCGGTTGCTCTGGATGGAGCCCCTGCCTAGCTGGGTGCTCAGGTTTACGTGTGAGGAGGGCTGGGCTCCTATTTGCACCCTAATCCCCTCCTTCCCTCCCTCTTTCCAGGGCCCGCCCTGCCGCTTCATCGTCTTAAGCTCTTTAACCAGTTTCCACTTGCTAGATGACTTTGCCAGCTCCAAGCAGGGTGGGTCCCCTGGGGACAGGGGTCTCCAGGCGTGGCTGCACCCACAATGGCCCCTACGGAGCCCCAAACTTGCAGGGCCAGACCTCTGCATCTGTAACCAGCTTTCCAGGTTGCTGGGAGCTGGTCCAACCCCTCAGTGCATGGGGTGAGACCCCACCTGCCTGGTCTTGCCTTTGGGGGCCCCTGCTCCACCCTCAACCTGCACTCCTGATGAAGGGGCTGGTCCCCCTCCCTGGCACGCAGGCATACTCTCACTCACCAAATGCCCCCTTGGGGCCTCCTGTCCCCCGCCGCAACGCCACCTCCACCCCACCCAGGGACCAGTCGGACCCAACCCTGGCTTGGAACAGCTCCCAGTCTGGCGGGGAAGGCAGATCAGTTCAGCTCCCTGGGACAGAATCCATGCTTGGGGAGTTCTTGCTCTGTGCACGGCGGCCCCACTGGGAGCAGGGAGGTCGTGCAGACAGGCCTGTTCCCAGCCATGGTGACATCTCCCACCCCTGCAGCCTGGACTCCTCGCTGCCTTTGGAATCTACTACTTTGAATAAGTCCAGGAAACATTCTGCCATCAATCTTGGCCTGTGTGACCTGATGCCCCAGAATGCAGCCCGTCTTTTGTCTCGGGCCCTGAAGCAGCCCCAGGCCAGGCCTCCAGAGCACGAGCGCACAAGCTGAGCCAAGGCCTGCTGGCAGATAATCCCCGCATGCCCTGAAGAATGGCTTTTCTGCTGCTTTAAGAATCATCCACAGATCGGAAAAAGAATGTTCTAATTGGAAAACCTCCCCGCCATGGTTTTCCGGAGTTTTAGTACAGTTGGCCGGCAAGGAGGCTCGTGGGATGAGGAGGAAGGGAAGTCATGAGGAGGAGACAGTGGGCTCCCTGCCCAGCGCCCCCTCATCCCCTGAGCTCAGCCACTCCCAGCAAGAGGCCATGCTGAGGGTCGGGGTCTGTCAGCAGCCTAGGGAATCTGGAGGCTTGTCTGGCCCTGCTGGGAGCCCCTCCCCTGAGCCAGGCCTAAGCCCTGCCTTCCAGAGGCCTCAGTGCTGCCCCAGAAGCAGCCCAGGCTCCTGGGACCCTCTGGTAGGACTGATGTCCACTGGAGGTTGTGAACAGATCCAGAAGAGGAAAGATGTGGGAGACACCACCTGCTCAAGAAACAGGAAGGCCAGAGTTGGTGTTGGGGTCTGTATGGCCCCCACAGGCCTGACTGGGGCCCCAGGCTGGGAGACCTGCAGGGGGTTGCAGGCTGTACCGAAAACTGACTTCTAAACAGCTCCATCTGTCTGGCCAGTGAGGGAGCTCTCACGCAAGGGCCCTGCTAGGCCTGGTCTGGCTAAATGGCTAGCTGGGGTAGCCAAGGCCACACAACCGGGAATCTGTCTAGCTCCAAGAGCTGCTGATCTGTTCCTTTGGGTTAAGCCTCACCCTTGTTCTTGGGCAGTGCCCACCTGAGAAGAGGCAATGCAAGGGATCCCGGAAACTCCTGCACGCAGAAGAGCCAGGTCACTATGACTCACCTCTTGCAGGATATATGCTTCTCTGTTAGTCTTTTCCAGAAACCTCTCTGAGTGTTTAGCTGCTTTGATTTCCTCAAGGGGAGCAGCCTTTGAAAGACTGGAGGGGAGAACACTTCAGAAGCTGCCTCCTCCTCCACCTGAGCAGGACCAAGATGCTGCTGGCCAAAGCCCCCCTTGGTGGAAACTCAGATCTTTTCAGCACACAGGGAAGGGGCTGGCTCTCATCACAAAGGATCAAACCAGCCTGGATTCGGGGGTGGTGCCCCTGGCCCCTGTCCATTCCACTTGGCTCCAGTAACCTGTACTTGGGGACTGTGAACTCAACCAAATGGCGCTAGGCTCCATCCCTCCATTTCCTCCCCCATCTGCCCCTGTTGTGACCTTCAGGTCTGCAGCTCCCTAACCAGCACGTATCTCCACAGCTCCACTGGCCATGACAGTTGCCACTAGCCACATGTGGCTATTAAAATTTAAATGAATTACAACGAAATAAGATTGAAAATTCAGTTCCTCAGTCACAATAGCCACATTTCAAGTGCTTAATAACCCATGTGGCCAGTGGCTCCTGTCATGACAGCACAGATAGAGAACATTTCCATCATGGCAGAAAATTCCATTGGACAGCGCCGCTCTAGCTGTTCCACTTCTTAGAGGAAAGGCCTCCACTCCCTCCCTAACCGAAGCCAGGCTGTCTCCACTAAGCAAGGTCTCCCTGCAGCCCCACCCAGAGGAGGCTCTCCCTTCTCCCACACCTCATCTACTTCTGGATAGACTACTCTGCCCTTGGATGAAAACCTCTCCTCCTTCGAGGCTTCATCCAAAGTTCAGGCAAGTCTTTGCACTGGGCTCATTCTTCTTTTCCACCCAGACCTCACTCGATGTGAAAAAGTTATTAGGAGGATGGGGCAGGACAGCAATGGGGTGGAGCAGTGAGTGTGTGACTCTGGCATCCACACCTGTGCACCATCCACCCCTAACCTTCAGACCTCCCAGTTCTTTGACCTTGACATCTCTGAAGACACTGTCAACTCCACTGCAGCCACCTCTTTCCACAAGCACAGCCTACATCCTGCTGTCACCTCCAGAATCTCTATTGCAGGACTTCTGCTTTCTGATCCCTACCTCTTCTCTTTCTAGTGGGCTTGTTCAACTACTTCCTGATGAAGGAAAGCCAGAACTATCTTTCCAGTTCATGGGGACCTCTCATCCATTGACTCCTCTACTCTCTTCCCATCCCTTAGCCCTTTTCTCTCTTCACTTCCCTCCCTAACCAGCTTAGAGTCAATGGCCCATCACTTGAACAGCTCTCTTGTCAATATCCTAATCTTCCTTGCTCCACTGTCCCTCTGTCACCTCCACCTGACACGGCGTCAGATCTGGGCAAATCTAAACATCTGTTTTCTTCATGTCTGCCCCAAGGTGATGAAGGTTACACAACCGTGCAGAATGGCGCCAATACAAATTCCTGGATCCCACCCCTTCTCACCTTCACGAGGACTGCCCTCTTTGTAATTATGCCTTTCTCATCTGCGTCATAAGAATGTCCATTTCATTTGGAGCACTCTCATGAACAGTAAAAAAAAAAGAAAGATGAATCTCACTTGACCCCACTCCCACCTCTGGTTAGTGTGCCATTTCTCTGCACCTCTACTGAGCAGAACTCCATGAAAGAGTTCTAGTCTAGACTCACTGTCTCTACTTCTTCTCCTCCCATTCTCTCATAAACCCATTCCCATTAGGATTTCATCCCTACCACTCCCTTAAAATTGTTCTTGTTAAGGTTACCAATGATCTCCAGGTTGCCAAATCTGGTGCTCACTTCCTGCCCTCACTTAACCTCTTAACCACAGTTGATCACTCCCTCATTCTGGAAGAACATGCTTCTCTTGGCTTCCCTGACACTCCACTTATCTGGAGGTATTGAAGGTTAGGGACACAGACTCTGGAACCAGACTGTCTGGGTCCAAATCCTGGCTGTGTCAATTAATAGCTGTGTGGCCTTGGGCAAGTTACTCAGTCTCTCTGGGTTTTCACATCTCATCTGTACAACAGAGGTGAGAATACCAGCATCTACCCCCTGGGGTTATTGTGAAGGTTACATGGGATAGCACATAGAAAGTACTAAGAATAGAGCTTGTTACATGGAGAGATGCTCAGTGAAATCACCACATGGATGTTGATGGGGTTTAGGACATGCTACCCCAAACATGGCACCTTGGCATATTGAATATTTTAAGATGAAAGAGTTTGAGAAAATGGTAGAAGCAGGAATTTCTCTCTGACCTCCTCATCCTTCTCCTCTGAAGCAGGTCATAAGACCCTCATGTGAGAGGTGTCCTCCTCATACCCAGAGGAAAGGGGCATCCTTGTCTCCAAGATAGGGGGATGCCAAGAAGAACCAAACAGGCCTCTCTGACTTTGCACCAGTTTACTACACTTAGTTCAAACTCTGTCCAATCATATCTTTCCACCACTTTCCACTCTTCATCAAACCTAGTACAAAAACACTCAGGTTTAATCATTTTTGGGGGTCTTCATTTCCTTATGAAGTCTCCTGTGTCACGTAAAACTTATATTAAATAAATGTGTATGCTTTTCTCCTGTTAATCTGTCTTTGTCAGTGTAATTTTCAGACCTAGCCAGGGATCCCAAGAGGGTTAAGGAAACCTTTCTCCTCCCCTACAATGTCTAAGGGTCGATTCAATCTAAACATGCTCAAACAAATCTCTTATTCCCTACTCCACACCCTCCAAAATTCTCTAGGTCTTCCTCATCTCCATCTGTGGCACGCCCAGATGTGCAGGCCAAAGGCTTAGGTGGCTAACTTGATGTTCTTTCTTTCTCTCACCTCCTACATCCAATCAGTCAGCAAGTCCTGATTGCAGCTCTACCTCCAAAATACACCAGAGCCCGACCACTTCTGCCCACTTCCACTGCTGCCACCATCCGACTCCAGGCCAGCGTCCTCGCTCGCATCCTCCCTGCTCCCCTGGCTTCCACTCTGGCCCCACGAATCAGCCAGAGCCATCTCCCCCTGTGCTCTCAGTCTGAGTGATAAGAAGACTCCATTTCCCCAGCTGTCCAAGCCAGAAACTAGGGTGCCATCTGAGACTTCTCTTCCCCTCTCCCGCTCCAGGTCTGGTTTCTGCTGTGGCTTCAGCCTCTTCTCTCAACTCTCAGGCTCCAAGCTCTCATCACACTGAAGCCATATTGGACTTCTTGCCGATCCCCGATCCCCGCATAAGCCTTGTTCTCTGTCTCTAAATCTCAGTGTTGACCGAGGTCCCTTGCCCTGGTTAACTCCTTCTATGCTCACACCTCTGGCAGGAAGTCGTCCCTAACCACCAAGACCCAGTTAAGTGTCACTTCCTGAGCTGCCCTTCTGCCCCAGCACTCATGACCCTGCAGAATCACTGTCTCCTGTCTCTCTCCTCCCTTCCTCCTAGATGCAGGAAACATGTCTCATGCTCACCCACTCACCCAAGCACCTGGTATGGCGCCTGAGTGGGCACACAAGACATATTTGCCAAATGAATGAAGGAAGGGATAAAAGTTAATTTCAAATGCAGTGTATGATCAAGGTGGCATTTCGAATCCGTAGATTAAAAATGTATCATTCAATAGATGATGTTGGAACAACTGGCCATGTGGAAAAACAAGCTGGATTTCTTACCTCACACTCCACACCAAAATAAACTCCAGATGGCTCAGAAATTTAATGTGAAAAAAGTGAAACCATAAAAGTACTAGAAGGAATCCTGGGGTGGGGATGGCCTTTCTCAGTATGTCATGAAAACCAGAAACCATAAAAGAAAAGACAGAGAAATTAAAAACTTCTGTATGGCAAAACCCACCATAACTGTCATTAGACAAAAGACAAACGAGGATGAGTTATTTGCACGAATATGAAAGCAAAAGGCTTACTCTTCCTAAAATAAAAAAGGGCTTCTTTCAAAGCAAGCAATAGGAAAATGGGTCCATTAACATGAATGAAATGCAATGCAGTCAACTATTCCCACCCCTCCCTCTGATATGCGAAAGTTAAAATGGATCTCTGCGAAAGCCTGGGTTACCTGGAGTGTGGGAACGTGGTCACCCTCGTGTCCCAGGGGCCCTAGGGGTGGGGGTATTAGTTGTTGTGACCTTTCTGGGATGGTGATCTAGAAATATGTAACACAACAAATGATGAAGACTCCCTTTGACCCAGCAACACCAACATTTACACATTCTTTTTATTATCTGATACATATATAAAAAGGTATACACGTATATTATATAAGATGTGATGCATATAAGCATCTACCCACCAGCCAGCACCATTATCTTCACCTTCTGCCTTCTGTCCTGGTACTCGGGATGACCTGTCCTGGCTTCGGATGAAAGGCCAACTTCTCTGCTTGTGCCCTTGATCCCATCTCCTGCCACCTACTCAGGGACATCCCGCTAACATTTCTCCCTTTCTCCTGGGTCATCAATTATTTCCCC
Organism: Equus quagga; assembly: GCF_021613505.1. Taxonomy (NCBI): domain Eukaryota; kingdom Metazoa; phylum Chordata; class Mammalia; order Perissodactyla; family Equidae; genus Equus; species Equus quagga. Next base: position 2,501,555 of record NC_060276.1, read on the forward strand.
TTGTCTGGAACATTCTGATCAGCATGCAAACATGCTGTAATTCCTCCCACCATAAAAACAACTTTTTCTTGATCACGTCTTCCCCTCCAGCTACTCTCCAATTATTTCCCCTTTTCTCCTCAGCAACAATCATGGAGAGAATTATCTACACTCCCTGTCTCTAGTTCTTTCTTTCTATCTCACTCCCAGCACTCCACAGAAATAGCTTTTGTCAGAACCACCAGTGTTCTCCATGTTGCTAAATCCAGCAGTCAGTTTTCAGTTCTCATTTGCCTGGACGTGTCAGGAGCATTTGACACAGGAAACACTCCATGTGGAAACACTTCACTCTCCTGGTTTCCCTCCTGCCTCACTGGCTCCTTTTAAGTCTCCTTTGGCCCCTTTTCATTTCCCCCCCTTGTCCAATCCCCTAACTTTGGGGGACTCTTCCCTATGGTACTCATTTCCACAGTGATTTCTATCCACCTCGTGTCTTTAAGTACCATCTGAAGGCTGCTGAGTCCCAAACTTACATCTCCAACTCAGGCCTTTCCCCTGAGTTCCAGATTCCTATATCCCAAGGCTTATTCAATATCTCCACTTGCATAGCTATCAGGCAGTGTACTTGGTGTCCCAAACCAAACTCTTTATCAGCCCTTCCAAACTCCTTCCTCCCACAGCTGTCCCCGCCAAAGTTGACAGCCATGCCATCCTTCTAGTGGCTTGAGCCAAAAGCCTTGATGTGATCCTTGACTCCTCACTTTCACTCCTCACATCGGATCCATCAGGAAATCCTTCAGCCCCACCTTCCCAATAGATTCAGAAATCTACCACTATACACAAGATGGGGGCCACTTCTCCCCATCGCCACCATTTGGTGAGTTTCTGGTTGTTTAGTTGTTAAGAACAACGCTGTTCTGAACATTCTTGTACACATCTCCTGAGCACATGGGTGAGAGATTCTCTAGATAAGTGGTTCTCAAACTTTAGTGGGCATCAGAGTCTCCTTGGAGGGCTTATTAAAACCCAGAGTGCTGGACCTCACCCCTAGAGTTCCCAATTTGGCTCAGAATGTATTTGCATTTCTAACAAGATCCCAGGTGATGTTGATGCTACTGGTGGGGGAAATCACACTTGGAGATCCACAACTCTGGGGTCTATTACACCCAGGAGTGGAAATGCTGGGTCATAGAATATAACCTGTGTGTCCTGACAGCAGAACATGGACTTTCCTTCCTATCAGCAATGTGTGAGAGTGCCCAGTGCTCCACATCCTTGCTAGCACTTGATGTTGTCAGACGTGTTACTGTTGCCAATGCAGTGGATACAAATTGTTAGCTCATTGCCTTTCTGAGCTGTATTACCGCAATTTGTCCTCAGGTGGTAAATGCATGGGGTGGGTGGGGAGGAACATAAGGACAAGTATGCCCATTGCAACGCTGTTTATGATATTAAAAAATTGGTAACAATCTAGGTATCCATCTATAGGTATGTTCAAATTTTACAATACGATAACATGTGGCTGATCGAGATGATGATTATGGGTCTGTAGTTATGGACATGGAAAATACCTGTAATATAATGTTGAACATGAGGGAAAAAGCAGTTTACACATGATACACAACAGCGTGTATAGCGTGATTTCATTTCTGTAAAATTGTCCAAAGGCATTGAGAAACACCTCGGAGGATGTTAACACTGGTTATCTCTAGGAGATGGGTCTTGAGTTGCCTTTACTTTCTTTCTTTTTTATTAATTTTCTGTAATGTTTGATTTTTTAAAAAATGTGCATATCTCTTTTTTCTTTAAAAAAGAGATTTAAAAAATACCTTCTTATACTTCTGTTTGTTTATGCTAGAAAGTATCTGGAAAGTTTCACATGAAACTGATCAGAGCAGCTGCTTCCAGGCAGTGGGTTTGTGTGGGCTGAGTGGGAAGGTACTTTGAGTTTTCCCTTTATTCCATTCTGTAATCTTGCAATTTTTACGGCAGTGTATTACTTTCATAATAATAAAAAAAACACTAATAAAAAGAAAAAGAAAAAAGAGCTATTCTTAACACCCAAGCCAACCCTGCCTGCCCCTGCTGCTGCTGCTGGCTGCCTAGCCCACCTCGATGTGCTTGAGGCCCCAGAGACTTCACAAGGATCCCACTCAAGTCGTGTCAGACCTCCTCTGTCCCAGGAGCTCTGGAACTGCGGAGCCAGGGCCAGTCGTTGGGCTGCCCAGGAGAGAGTTCCTCCTGCTTCTAGGTGCTGCCTTGAGCCAAGAGCAACGTGTCACCCCTATAAAGCCTGCCGCTGTGGGCTCCCCCACGATCTTTGCTGGAAGGAGAGGTCAGGCCCCCAGAGAGGAACCATTGACACAGCCATGGAACTGACTGACTGTCAGAGGTGGGCAAGCTCCAATAGTGAACAACCTGTCTTTCTAATGAAGCACTTTTAAGTCTGTAAAAGTCAGAGCTAGGAAGAAATAAAGTTGACAAAATCAGAAAGCTGTAGAGATAGTGAACGTGAACTCATTTACAACACACTTGTATGGCAGAGTCAGGGGTCACCCCAAACTGAGAAAAAATTAATTTGATCTAAAACAAAGACTTCACACAGCAAGGGCTGGATGTACAATGGGAACTGTCTATAGTTGTACTTTCTCGAAGGCCACCAAAAGGGGATGCTTCCTCCTCACAGTAGTCCCTCTGAGCTATTGGCGACTGCCACGTCAACACACATGGCTCAGTCCTTTCACGGAGCACATGATCTGATCGTCATGTGGTTTTCCTCTGTCTCCCCCACAGCCTGTGAGCTCTAGAAGGCAGAAACCGGCTCCCATTTCTTCCTGGCCTCTTCATAACAGGCCTGGGGCCTGGCACACACTGTGCGCTCAGTAAGTGCTGGGCCAATAGAACGGGATCATCTCCAGTAGAGAAAGAAAACGGAGATGCCATTTTGCAAATGCCCAAGTTTCGAAACTCAAGGCCCCTCCCCAGGGAGGGGCTTGGAGAAGGTGACACTCTCTCAGATGTACACGTTCTCTTTAACAAAACAGCCACACAAAACAAAAGCTGAAACCCAGTGGTGGGACTTCACAGAGCTCCAGTAACCCCAGACAACAGACAGAACCAGCCTTTAGCTGTCCTTGCAGGATTACTGCATCTGGCCACTCTTAACGTTTGTGTGGGGATAATATTTATTCACAAGTAGGAGGCCAGTAAATACTTTGTGTGTTTTAAAAACAAGTTGAATTGTGCTTTTAAAAATTACGTTTTAGAAGTTATATATGCTTGCTCTAAAATATCAAAATTGTATAGGATTGTATGAAGTTCCCCCAGAAGCACCCCCTGAGCCCCATGCCCTGCCCCTCTCCCTGTGATACAGGACAGAGGGAAAGGACATCTGGAGGCAGGCTTCCATCCAGAGCTGGCCCTTGCATATGTCCCAAGTGCCTGCCTTGAGCCAGTCCCAGGTCCCAGGTGGCTCGGTCTGGTAGGGGAGACAAAGATGCCTAAGAGGCTTAACAAGTCACTGAGTCCTGAGGCAACAACTAGTGCCAGAGGGAGGAGGAGCCACTGGGATGGAGTAGGAGCCAGTAGGGAGAGGGCAGAGGGCTGGTAGGGGAAAACTGAAAGAGACTGTCCTGGGAAGGGTAGACTGGAGAAGAGCCATTTACATGGGATTTCCAAGGAAGGAGGTGCAGAGGTGGAAGGCGAAACCATGTTTTCCTGGGGGGCCTGAGAGCTCCTTCAGGCCACAGTCTTGGCCCCTGGCTGTGCCCACAGGGGATGTGGGCTGCTCTGTCAATGTTTGCAAAAAGAGGGAGAGAGGGAAGGCAGGAGGAAATCTGTCAGTGAAATGCATCAGATCAAGGTTCTTTGCAGTTTATTCCCTATGTGTAAAAGTTAGACTCACAGCAGTTTTTTTCCAGATGAATAAGTCTTTATTCCTTTATTCTATTTCCCCAGGGAAAAAGGCAGGGGGGCGGGGGCAGGGGAGGACAGGTCAGCATGTGCTTCAAAATAATGGAAGGAAGATAAGAATCTCAAATGCCACAAACCAACCCTAAACTGGAGCGGGGCGGGGCGGGGTGGGGTGGGGGGGGGCTCCTGCTCCAGGAGCTTGAGAAGGAGGGGAAAGGATCAGGAAAAGGGCAGGGGCTGGTCTGCCCCTGTGAAGTCAAGACTCCACAGAAAGCTAAGGAAATGTGGAGTCACATTCATCTGTCTCCTATTAGCTCATCTTGTGGCCACTTTGACGTAGGTTTTTTGCACCAGCAGAAACGTTCTTATGTGGCTGGGATATACTTTCATCTCCCCTTTCCCCGGCCCTTACTCCCAGCTTTGACAAGAGAGGCCCCCCACCAGCCCTCTCCTCTCTTGGTTCACAGGAGCTAAACTGTTTGACCCATCCACAAAGAGAAGATTAGCTGTTTGGTGTGTGTTAAAACAGAGGGAGCTTGGACTGGGAATGAGAGAAAGAGAGAGAGAAGGTGCCTGCTTGCTTCAGTTACTCATACAAATCTCTTATTCAGGAATTAGAGAAGTCACATGAAATACTTGAGGAAGAGAATGGGGTAGGAATTCTGTCTTCAGGACTGCCATCCTGAGGGGCAGGTAATGAAGTTGGTTTGGGAGACAGCGAGACTGAGAGGCCCGTGTGACAACCAAGTGGAGAAGATGAGATAACACCAAGATATTACAGGGCTGGGCCTCAGAGGGACTATTCAGGGTGGAGGCCAGGAGTGTGGGGGCAGAAGGCAGGGCATCACCTAGGTAGTATGTCAAGGGTTGAGTGTGTGTAGAATGATAAGCAAGGCCAGGGAGGAGCCCCACTCAGCTCCACTGAAAGGGATCCCCCATGAGGAAAGAGCCTGTGAAGAAAGGGTCAGAGACTAGGCGTCAACGGTCACGTTTGTCAAGACTCATCCAGATGCGAGACGTGGAAACCTATTCAAGCCAGCCTGAGCAGGGAGGAGTGAGTATGGCAGAGGAAGATTGGCATGTCCACTGGGTTTGACCTGCTTGCACTCAAAATGGCGCCAGGGGCCATTCACAAAGGATTCACCCCCACTAAGAGCCAGGCACTTTATTCCGCTAAGAACACAAGGCATTAAGTGCTCTCACAGTCTAAAGACGGCCACTAACAGTCATGGCCAGATACTTCCCACCAGGACGTACAAAAGGTGGCAATATAGGCCTTGCCATTGCCACCAGCCACTGCCACAGCCCCTCCCTAGACCCACTCCTCTCCCAACCAGGGGAGAAAGGGAAGCAGGGGCTGGCTTGTCCAAGACAGGGGACTGACAATGAAGAGGCCTTCAAAGAACCTTCAAAAGAGCTCCCAACTCCCCCGTGAAAGAGTCAGCATTCCTGAATCTTCCCAAAGAGGGCATAGTGGCAGGAAGGTCTCAGAGCAGCCTTTTCACCTTCCACTTGGAGCAGCCAGGGTCCCAGGGAGGCTGCGCTGGGCTGGGGTGGAGGTTAAATCGAGTCTGAGATTGACCTCTTAATCTGCTCTGAGTTTCAATAACCAAGAGAGGAGGAACTTCCAAAACCTTCTGAAGGATGCTTGGTTGAAGGGAGTGATTAGCCGTATGCCAGTAGCTGACATTTATTTAATGCTTTTTATGTTGGGCACAGTGCCAAGCACTTTACTGGAAATCTCGTGCCATCGTCACAGCATCCCTAAGAAGTAAATACTCTGGTTATCCACATTTCACAGCTGAGGAGACAGCGGGCCAAGGTCATACAGCTAGTGAGTGGTGAAGCTGGGATTTGAGCCTGGGCTGTCTCACTCTAGCCTGGACTCCTAACTTCTACATCTGTTACCCCACTGGATCCTAACTGCTCAATTAGCTAGTTACATGCAGAATCAGGAATCTGGAGGCATTTGTGGGAGCCTCGCTAGTCACACCAATAGTGAAGCTAATATTTGCTGAAGGGTTACTATGTGCCAGGCTGTGTGCCTCTGTTAGTAGGTATCCTGGGAATATCCTCTTTGGGGTCTTGGCCCTCCTTCTTTCAGCCATTTTGTAAGGAGGCTTTCTTCCTTTGATCAAAATTAAACTATTGTAATCCTGCAGCCTTTAAATATAAGAGGAGCTGACGCAATCTGCTGCTTATGCCAGAGTTTAAACACACGAGCAAAGTGCCACATTTGAAAGAAAGCATGTGATTGGCTTTTAGCAGGATATTTCCAGAAAGATCAGAGGGTGACTTGCATTTGGGCAGCCTGACATTGAATATCCAGTGGCTTGCAAGGAGAGTGAGGACTACACTTCACCAGCCCCCCCTCCCCCCCAGGAAATGCTCCATGGATGTCTTTGGTGATGGGGCAGGGGGACATGGCATGGTGGCTCAGCTCCTGCTGAGCCCCTTAGCAGAAGTATTGCTTCTCCTGGTGCTGAGCAAGGCAGAGCTGGTCTCCCAGATTCCAGCTGCCCAAAGGACATCCACCTTTATGCCCCACTGGCTGCTGTCATCAAAACATTCGGCACCCTGCCTGGAGGGCAGAGGAGCTGCAACTCTTTCCTCTCCTTTAGGCTAGGATGCCTGTGGTCCAGATGAGGACACTGAAGCTCAGAGCGAAGAGGTCATTTTGCCAAGGCCATGAAGCTGAGGAGTGGCTGAGCCTGGACAGCAATCCAAGGCAGCCAGAGCCCTTCAGGAAAGTATGTCTGCTGAGTCCCACTAACTTGGCCCAGGAGACACAGCTACCTGGCTCTGAAAGCCCTGGAAGGGACAGCACACAGGTGTGGATGCCACTCACCCTCATGAGTGGGGTGCTGAGGGACTTTACGGTTGATGGCTTCTATTTCCCTTGTCAGGTTGGAGGCCAAAGCTTATCTTGAGAGGAGCCTTTCTCAAGCTGCAGGATAGGAGGGGATGGGATAACCTTTGAAACATAGCCCAGGCTCCACCCCCAGAGCTCCTAATTGTGAGCTTAGAGACGAGGGCTGACAATTCACATTTATAACAATTGTCCCTGGAGACTCAAGTGTGCCTCAAACATTGAGGACTGTGGCTCTCTCTAGTGAGGTGTGCAGGGTGGGGTGGGGAGTTTCAGGAGAGTAATGCAAGGGTGGAGCCAAAGCATTAGTGGGGCCACGAACCTTCCTCAACCTGGTTTCTCAGCCTTGGGTCCTGGGGCATGAAGGTGTCAAAGATACCAAGGATATGAAGATAATTGAAGGATGTGCACATTGATTTAAAATGCATTTTGGGGCCTGCCCCGTGGCTGACTGGTTAAATTCGTGCGCTCTGCTTTGGCGCCCCGGGGTTTCACTGGTTCGGATCCCGGGCGCAGACCTAGCACTGCTCATCGGGCCATGCTGAGGTGGCGTCCCAAATAGCACAACCAGAAGAACCCACAACTAGAATATACAACTGTGTACTAGAGGGCTTTGGGGAGAGGAAGAAGAAAAAAAAAGAAAAGAAGATTGGCAGCAGATGTTAGCTCAGGTGCCAATCTTTAATAAAATAAAATAAAATGCATTTCATTTGAAAGTTTGTTGGTGTGCTACTGTTCTCAAATTGAATTTCGTTATTTATATTAATATTAGTTGGTCCTGCAAGACTTAGATTGCAATTCCACCCCTGTGCCAACACCCTTGGTCATGATATAAGATGCTTTGACTATGTTCACTTGGCTAATATTTTGTTGAGGTTTTTTTTTTTTTTTTGCATTTATGCTCATAAGGGAGATTGGTCTGTCATTTTCCTTTTCTATTCTATTCTGATTAGGGCACCTTCCTTCTTTTCCTAGGCTCTGGAAAGTATTGTTTTTGTAAGACTGGAATATTTTCCTTGAATGGTTGGTAGAATTCACTACTGAAACCATCTGGGCCTGGGGGTTTTGTTTAGGGGGAGTTGTAGCAGTCAGGGTTCAACCAGAGCAGCAGAATCAGTAGGAGATATATAAAGAGATTTATTGCCAAGAATTGGCTTACATTATGGTGGGGGCTGCCTGAAATCTGTAGGGCTGAAACTCTCTGGCTGGAGCTGGAGCTGCCATCGCAGGGGCCATTTCTTCATTGAGGAAGCCTCAGCTCTGCTCTTAATGCCTTTCAATGAATTGAACCAGCCTCACCCAGATCATCCAGGATAATCTCCCTTAAAGTCAATTGACTATGGGCTTTTATCATGTCTAGAAAATACCTTCCTACAACACTTAGGAGAGTGAGCAGCTGAGGACTGTAGCCTAGTCAAGTTGGCACATAAAATTGACCACCATTTGTGTGTGTTGAGCGGGAACTTTTAATTGCTGATTCAATTTTTAAAGGGTCATTAGCCTATTTGGACTTTCTGAATTGCATTTTTCCTATGAATTTGCATTTTATTTCAAACTTTCTGTTTTTGCTCATAACTTCCTCTTATTATCTGTTTAAAGTCCATAGCATTTTGTAGCGATGGCCTCTTCATTCCTGTGACTTCTCCCTTCTTTCTCAATCTCACCAGTTTTGCTAGTTTTATTAGTCTTTTCAAAGAATAAACTTTGATTTTGTCAATCCTCTCTATTGCATTTTTTCTTTTTCATTAATTTCTGTCCTTATCTTCTTTCTTTCTTTCTTTGGGTTTATTTTGCTCCTTTTTTTTCTAATTTATTGAGAGGGATGCTTAGCTCATGAATTTTAGCCTTTTCTCTTTTTTTAGCCACACACATTTGTGGCTAAAATTTCCCTCTAAGCACAACCTTAACTGTATCCCTCAAATGTTAATATGTGCATTTTCCTTAACATTTTCGAAATATTTTCAACTTTCAATTATGATTTGTGACCTATAGTTATCTAGAAGCATGTTGCTTAATTTTCAAACATACCAAGATTTTCCAGCTATTTCTTTGTTGTCAATTTGTAGCTTAATTGCATTGTTGTCAGAAGGCATACTCTATATGATTTCAATCCTGTTCCCTGTAGATTTTTTTGAGTTTTTCATTCATTACTTTAAATGTAATACAGTCACGTGCCACCTAATGAGGTTTCAGTCAACAACAGACCACAAATACGACGGTGGTCCCCCATGATTAGTACCATGTAGCCTAGGAGTGTAGTAGGCTGTACCATCTCGGTTTGTGTATGTACACTGTATGATGTTTGCACAACGACAGACTTGCCTAATGATGCATTTCTCAGAACATATTCCCGTCATTAAGTGATGCATGACTGGAAATGTAGCTCTCTTATAGTAGGTATCTGATGAGGAATGGTGTTTGGGGGGCACCTGCTACAGGTGAGTCTAGGAAGGTGGTGAGAGTTGAGCTGTGCAGGATATTGAATGTGTCACGATGGAGCTAAGACATGTTACTGAAGGTCAGTACTACCTACCCTGTAGTCACTTGTGTGCTTTCTTCACCAATTTTTGCTGAGGCGGCGGCCCACGTAGCACAACCAGAAGGACCTACAACCAGAATATACAACTATGTACTTGGGGGCTTTGGGGAGAAGAAGAAGAAGAAAAAGGAAGATTGGCAACAGATGTTAGCTCAGGTGCCAATCCTTAAAAAAAAACACATCTACAATTTTTACTTAAAATGTGTTATTTAAACTTACTCTTTGGAACTCACATATGGTTACATAAAAGGTAAATGCTATATTACTATTATAAATGGAAAATTAGTATCACTTGTCATAAATAGAAGGTCACCATAAAAAGAATCGTTACAACAAAAAAGCAATACTATGGCATATCATCCAAAATATTGTTGCCTGATGAATGCTTAAAGGCCTCAGCCTGCTCTCCTATTGTTAAAATAGAAGATTCACCGTGTGTTTGAGGATCTACTGAAACACTAGCACCACAGTACAGGGCAGCAGGAAAAGGATGGGCTTTCCAAGAAATATTATCTGTAACATGGCATTAAAAACAGCTTTCTCATCATTTTGCAATCATAATTGCAAGAATCATCAATGGATGCTAAATCCAGGGCAGGGGGCAAGTTTCGTGAAAATTATTTTCATGGTCTTGAAGCGTTTCCTGCAGATTGTTTGTCAGTTGTAAGAGGAGGAGAAATCGGCTGTCACTCTGACTGGGTGATCAAAGTTAACATCATCTGGCTGATATCTTACAAAGACCCATCACTTAATTGGGTATTCATGTGGAAAAAAATGTCTATGGATCCCTACCGCACATTATGTAAAAAAATTAGTTCCAGACTGACCGCAGGTCTAAATTTGAAAGGTAAAACAACATAGCTCTTCAAAGAAAAACATAGGAGAATATCTTTGTGAACTTGGGGCAGTCAAGGATTTCTTAAACATTACACAAAAAGTGCTAAGTATACAATAAAAATTTGATAAATTGAACTATATGAAAATGAAGAACTTCTGTTCATCAAAAGACACTATTAAGGGGCCAGCCCGGTGGTGTAGTGGTTAAGTTTGCATGCTCCACTTTGACAGCCTAGGGTTCACAGGTTCGGATCCCAGGCACGGACCTATGCTCCGCTTATGAGGCCATGCTGTGGTGGCATCCCACATACAAAATAAAGGAAGATTGGCACAGATGTTAGCTCAGGGCCCATCTTCCTCACCAAAAGCAAAGCAAAACAAAACACAACACTGTTAAGAAAGTAAAGGCCACCTCAAATGTGGGAGAAAATCTTCACAATACAGAAATCCAACGAAACACTCATCCAGAATACATCGAGCAAACAGACAAATAAACAACTCCTAGAAATCAACAAGAAAGATAGACAACCCAACGGGAAAGCAGGTAAAAGATTGGAAGAGGTACTTCGCCAAAGAGCACAGCCAAATGGTTCAACATATGAGAAGGTGCTCAGTCTTGTTAGTCCTCAAGAAAATGCAAATTAAAACCCTAAGATCTAAAATTATAAAGACAGAGAATATCAAGTGTTGACAAGGATGTGGGGCAACTAGAACACTCATACATTGCTGGAGAGAGGGTAAATTGGTACAACCACTTTGGAAAACTGACCTTATCTATTAAAGCTGAATATGTGTGTTCTCTGACCCAGTAATCCCATTTCCAGGTATTGTTTATGAACTGAATCGTATCCCTCCAAAATTCCTATACTGAAGTCTTCACCCCTCATATTCAGAATGTGACTGTATTTGGAGCTGGGGTCTTTATAGAGGTAATTAAGTAAAAATGAAATCATTAGAGTGGGGCCTATTACAATACGACTTCTTATAAGAAGAGGAGATGAGGACACAGACACACACAAAGGGACGACCATGTGAGGGCACAGGGAGAAGATGGTCATCTACCAGCCAAGGAGAGAAGCCTCAGAAGGAATCAACCCTGCCTACCCTTGATCGTGGATGTCCAGCCTCCAGAAGTGTGAGACAATACATTTGTGCTGTTTAAACCACCCAGTCCGTGGGACTTTGTCATGGCAGCCTGAGCAGACTAACACAGGTATACACTCAACACACTTGCATATATATGCTCAACACAAGGCATATCCATAGCAGCAGTATTTGTAAGCCCAAAGTGACCCGATGCCCATCAGAGTAGGAAGTAAGCCGTGGGAGCTCCACCCACTGTGATCCTCCACAGTGGTGAGACTGAACTACAACTACAAACGCGTGGACGAGGCTCTCAAACATGAGGTTGTGGGAGAGAAGCCAGACGTGTGGGAGCACCCACTGTGCGGCTATGTAAAATACAAAAATGGCCAAAGCTAATCTCTGCTGCTAGATGTCAGGATAGCGGTTATCCTCGGGGCTTTTTTTCATAATGTGACGATTTGGAGGAGAATTGGGGAGGGATTGCCTTCCTTTCTTTGTTATTGGACAATGATGGCCTTTGTACCACCAATGGTGTTCCAGCCCACCAGCTGGGACACACAGGTGAGGGCGGCAGGCAGCCTTTGCCTGGTGTTTGTGGGGAGGGGCAAGACCAGACCTGCCTGGTGCATGGAACCACTGGTCGCTGGGTGGGGGATGAAGGGGAGCCCACATGGAGTCAGAGAGACTTGGGACAGGGCTGGTGCTGTCATCCAGGTTGATAAACGGCAGAGTTGAAGGCAGGACTCCAACCCCGGTCCTCTCACTCTGCACTGCAGCGTGCCCCCCACTGAAGACCCTGGTGCAGTAGGGACAGCCCCAGCCCTGCCAGGCCCTGTGGGCCTTGGTCTGAGTCTCTCCCCACCTCTGACTTGGGGAAGGCTCTTTTCTCCAGGACTTGCAAGAAGCTACTTGCCCAGCTCAAGTTCTGCTTGCCCAGTGGGGTCCTGAACATAAAGGGCAGAGGGATTCTTCTCCTTGGTTCTATAACGCAGGGGTTACACCAGCTCTGAGGGTCACAGAAACCCAAGAGGTCATTCTGTGGAATATTTGAAAGTACATCTGAGTTTTCGCAGGCTTTTGTTTAGAACTGCCAATAAGACCCTTTCAGTGATGTGGGGCAGTGCAGGGGTGTGTAGTTCTCACGTACACACACGCACGCACACACATGCACACACACAAAAGTGTGCACACACGCATGCGCATGCTTAACCACAGAAACTGTGCTGTGCATGCTTGTTTGGCCCAGAGTGTCCGCAGCTGGCCATTTTCTGAAGGCCACGGAGCCAAGGGGAACGGAGGGGCCTCCTGACTGCTGTTCTGAGGGACGGTTGTGCAATGCACTGCATGTTACCACAAGACGAGGCTCATAGCCCAGCAGTCACCAGACTTCACTTGTGGCTAGATCTGGGCACAGAATGGAGATGATGTCACTAGAGCTTCACATTATTTCATCCAATTAACTGAGAGTTAATTAGTATGTCCAAAGTGCTTTGAAGCCGTGGAGTGCTGTCTCTTCACAACCGGGGTGGAAGGGGCAAGCTAAAAGAGGAGCGCAAGAGCTGCCACACACTGGGTGGCTTCAAACAACATACCTTTCTTCTCTCCCAGTTCTAAAGGCCAGAAGTCTGAAATGAAGGTGCGGGCAGGGCTGTGCTCCTTCAGAAGCCTCCACGGGAGGATCCTTCCTGCCTCTTCCAAGTTTCTGGCAGCTCCAGGTGTTTTTTGGCTCATGGCCACATCACTCCAATCTCCGCCTCCATCTCCATGCGGCTGTCTTCTCTCAGGTGTCTGTGTCTCTACTTCCTCTACTCATAAGGGCACCAGCAGATTGCATTAGGGCCCACCTGAGTGACTCATCTTTAACTCGATTACATGTACAAGGACCCCATTTCTAAACTGGGTCACATTCCCAGGTGCAGTGGTTACAACTTCAACATATCTTTTTGGGGGACACAATGCAACCCACAACAGTGCCCATCTGATCTCCAGTTGGCCAATGAGTGATTCATTCCTGTGAGTTTCTCTCCTTCACTCCTTTCCTCAGCACAGGGTCCTGGGAGTGACTGAGAGGGCCAAAGGCTTCTAGAAGGAGCTGGAAAGAAGACTCTGGGAGGAGATTGTGGATTGCAGTAGCTCTTCTTTCATGAATGGACTTCTTGGACAAATTTCAGCCCTCCCTGAGTCTTGCCCCCCTTATCTGAGTGAGCAATGAGGGTCTGGCTTAGGTGCCCTCACTCAGTTCCAAACAATGGAGAAGGAAGGTCAGGCTGAGGGAGTGCTGGAGTCTGGCCTCAGAAGGTTGCTGGGCAGGGCCTAACTGTTCCCAGGCAATCCCAGGCCAACATGGACCCAGGGAACTTGCGTCCTGGAGGATTCCTTCAGCCCTGGGTCATTACTGTTTTCTCATTATTGCTGGGTTCTCATGCCAGTGGCCTACCACAGCGGAGGCCTCCTCTGGCTAGCCCCTAATGCAGTTTCTGCCTTTCCTTCAGTTCCATTCAACTCAACTCTGTGGAGTTCAGTTCCTTCAGTTCTATTCAACTCTGTGGAGCACGCATGCTGCGATGGGAAGAGGCAGGCTCCAGGGTGCCAATGCCTGTGCTGGTACTGCAGGGGTCACAGGGAGGTCCAGAGCATTCCCTGCCTTGGAGGACTCCTTAGTCTGGAGGGAGGCAGGTACAAAAGCCAGGAATCTTGGGCTAGTGTAATCGGTGGAGGGAGCCCTGGGCAGGCACAGTGGGAGCCTGGGGAGGACAGAGCAGGAGCTTCCCTTGGCCTGGCTGCCAGCCCAGTAGAGACTTGTAGGACTCAGCCAGGCAAAGAAGGCAGTAGGTATTCCAGGGAGAGACCCCTACACACTTCCATTAGCAATGGGCCTCCCAGTCCAGTGGGAGTCCCTCCAAAGCTCCTGAGCAAAATGCTCGTGGAGCTCCTAGCCCAGAGAGGCTGTAGATGTTAAAGGTTATCTCAGGCCCCTCCACGCTGAAAGCATTCTCTCAGCACCCAGTGGTCTGAGCCAGAACTGGCTTTGGAGAAGGGAGCAATTAGACAATCATGTTAAGAGGACAGGGATCTTGGGAGCCCTTCATTTTGCAGTGGCACAGGGCGCCCTCCCTTGAACAGCCTGCGGTGACTTGGTTCCTTGGGTCTGGTCCCTGCCTCTCTTGCAGGGCCAAGTCTCTGCAGGCTTGGTCTGGGAGCCACCTGGGCCCATGCTGGGAGCACCTTTGGTTGGCTATGGCTAGATAATCTTTGGTTAGGAGGTATTAGCTCAGCCTCTGAGCTTCACTCCTCAAATGCTAATCCCAGCCCCAGACAGGGCACAAAGAAGCATGTCCAAATCCTGGTCCCTCCCCTACAGGGACCTGGGACCCAGTCCTGGGATCAGAGGCCCCAGTCCTGGGCTTGGAGGCAGTGCTGGGACAAACACCGGCTCACCTGGGCTACTGGATTCTCCGGTCTTTCTGAACCCGCCCTGCAGATCCACCCACGTTTCTCAGCATCTCCTATTAGTGACCTCTGTACAGGTTTAGCAATCATCAGTTGGTGCCAAACTAGCCCAGTGAATGATGTGAATAGTGTTTGGCAGACAGAGCTGCAGGGATTCAGCATGGTTTGCTGGAAGCCCTTGTCCTGTGCAAGGTAGGTTGGAGCGTTGGGTAGGCAGCCCTTGGGCACTTTACCCAGGGGCTTGGCTTTCCCAGCCAGCTCAGCAGGGGCTTCCCCACCCTGGATTCATGGCTGTTGAGCCTGTCAGAACTTGCCTGTACTTTAGCCCCCCTTCCAGCTGGAGGCCTGACTTATACCTGAGCCCAGTACCTTCCATGCCTCAGCAGCCTGCTCAGCACCCTCTTCTGCCTGCATCTGCCCATAGCAGCCAGGCTTCAGATGCAACTCTATCTGGCTACCACCTAAGCTAGTCACCTCACTACCTTGCACTTGGGTTCAGATAGAACCTCATGCTGGTTTTGCCAGGTAAATCTTAGAGGACAAGACACTCCCGCCCCGCTGACCACCAGCCCAGTGGGGTCCCTTTAGAGATCTCATGTACCTCATTGTCCACTGTGGTAGGTTGAACAATGGCCCCCAAAGAAGTCTGTATCTTGAGGGGAAGGTGATGTGATGAGGGAAGCAGAGGTTGGAGTGATGGACTCTGAAGGTAGAGGAAGGGGCCATAAGCCAAGGCTTACAGATGGCCACTTGAAGCTGAAAAAGGCAAGAAAATGGGTTTTCCTCTCAGAGCAACCAGCTCTGCTGACACTTTGGCTTTATCTCAGTGAAACCGATGTTGGACTTCTGCCCTCCACAACTGTAAGAGAATATATTTGCATTGTTTTAAGCCACTAAGTTTGTGGTAATTTGTTACAGCAGCCACAGAGAACTCATACATCTAGTGTTCCCATTCAGTGCATGCGCAAGGGGCCCAGGCCACTCAGGATTACCCTGGGAGAGTGGAAGGCTATTGGGGAAAAAAACACTGGGCTAGAGGGCTGCCAGCCTGCGGTTGAGACCCAGCTCTGCCCCAACCAGCTGTGTGTCTTGAGAAACACCTCCCCACTCAGGACTTTGAGCTTCCCTGTACAAAGTGGGGATCATAATAAACAGCTTTGTTGTGAGGATCAAAGGAGAGAACACCAGTCCATGTGTCTGTCCATCCATTTATTTGGGAATATGCTGGCTGAGGAGGTGCTAAACAAAGGCCAACATTCTGCCCTCTTCCCCAGAACCCTGCTTCTGCCATCTTGCCTGGCATTCATCTGTAGCCTTTTCTCCAATCCCCTCCTACCAAAACCACTCAACAAACCCAGAGTATCCATAGAGTGACCAGCATTGTCTGGGTCAGGAGCTGGAGGGGTCCCCAAAGTCTAAGAAAATCTGGCCTTGAGAAGGCCACAATCAAAGAAGACTGTGGAGGGGAAGATGAAGGAAGGATGCGAGTTTCATAAACAGGACGTGAAATCTGCTTTGGGCACAAGTGTACCACCAACTGGGATGGCGCTCTCTGCTTCTTGCTGAAGCATCTCTCTGACTGCCTAGCCCGGTTATAATGAACAGTGATTCTTTCATTAATGACTACCTCTCCCTCCCTTGCTGGACCATGAGCTTCATGAGGGCTCTTGTCTAGATTGTTCACCACAGTGCCCCCGCCCCTAGCACAAGGCCAGTTACACAGGAGGAGCTCAGTAAGACAAAGGGAAGGCTCTAATTTAGGTCCACCATCATTTGGAATCTTCTATGATCAATGGAGACACCATCTAGGCATGCTGGTGTTGGAAGGTTCTAGTGTCTCCCAACATGCCTCTTTTCTTTCTCTCCATTCCTAACTGTCTATTTGTGCTCTTTGAGCCCTTCATGGTGGAGAGCCTTGGATCAGAGCCTGGGTCCCTTCCTCCCCACATGGGTACCTTTGCTGTGTTAGGCTGCCTGATCTAGATGGGGAACATGGAGTGCACTGGCCTGGGGGATCAGGAGTCTGTGGTCTAGCCCTGGCTCTGCTAACTGCAGGAGTGCCCTTGGCCACGGCTTCTTCTCTCTGGGGCTCCCACAGCTGGTCAATGTAGGTGTTGGTGGCTTTTGCCTCTAAACGCCCTTCCAATAAGGTTACACTTACTGGGCACCTTCCCAGGAACAGGCACTGCACAGGACTTCAGGGACAGAGAAATGAATCAAAAGCTCCTGGCCCTTGAGAAGTGCAGTAGCTCATAGGAGAACGGGGCAGCTAAGCCGATGATTACCATATGGTTGAGGAAGTGCTTTGATGGCGATGTGGGCCAAGCTTTGTAGGAAGCCAGAAGAGAGAGACTTTCATGGGGGGAAGCTGCAAAGAAGAAACAATGTCGGAGGTGAAGTTTGAAAGAAGAGGAGGCAGAGGACCGGCTCCCTGGCCTAGTGGTTAAGTTTGGCATGCTCTGCTTTGGCAGTGTGGGCTTGGTTCCCGGGTGCAGACCTACACCACTTATTGGCATCTATGCCGTGGTGGTGTCCCACATACAAAATAGTGGAAGATTGGCACAGGTGTTAGTTCAGGGACAATCTTCTTCAAGCAAAAAAGAGGAAGATTGGCAACAGATGTTAGCTCAGGGTGACTCTTCCTCAGAAAATAGATAATAAATAAATAAATAATAAACAAATAAATAAATAAAAAATATAAAAAAAAAGAAGAGAGAAGAGGAGGCTGTGGGCCCAGCAGGACCAGATATGCCGAGGCAAGCTGTACAGAGGAGAATGCAGCTGAGGAGTCACGGGGAGCTTGTAAGCTAGCTTGTTGGGGTTGGGTGGAAAGGCAAGGCAAGGAAAGTCGCATTGAGAGGTATTTCAGTTCAGCCGAAGGGCGAACTTTCTACCAGCAAGGGCTGTCTCACACAGCAAGGAGAGAAGAAGCCTAGAGCTCCCTGTCAGTGGATAGAAATGCACATCAGAGCTTGCAGGGCTGTGGCCAAAGGCCTCAACCCTTCCTGTCCTGTCTGCCAAGCCAGCCTGGAACATGGGTTCCAGTCCTTCCCTGTTTTGGAGTCATGACCTCCACAGATGGAACAGGTGGCCACAGGTACCTCCTGGTCCAGGAACACCCACAGACGGGGATGCCGATGAGGCCTAGGAGCTCCTCTCTGGCATCTGCTCCCTCAGCTTGTCTCTCCTGTCTCCTCCCTCCAAAGTGGGCTTCCCCACAGTTGTTGGACCACAGTCATCTTTGAAAGCTGATGACAGCTACGTGCCCTCTCCTGCCAAAAGACATACTCACAGATGCCCCAAAGGCTGCGTCCAGTTTATGGGGTTCAAAAACCTCCCAAACCCACACAAAAATGCCCGGCCTGGAAGCTCTGTCCCCCACTTGTTGGGCTGTTTCCTTTTTTTGCTGCTGTTACTCTAGGATTCCAGGCCAGCCAGTTGGTTACCTGGCTTTCTTGAGCACCCACTCTGTGCTGTGAGGACACTGGTTGGTTCTGTCTTTGAAGAGCTCCTGGCCTGGTGGCCGTGAAAGAAAGCACAAGAAGGATTACGCTAAATGAGGCAAAGATTGAGAGCCACAGGCTGGGAGCTCAGAGAAAAGAGATTTCCAGTTGGGTTAGGGTAGGCTTTTTGGTGGAAAGGGAGCTGGCCATTCTGGACCTGGGGACACATGGGAGAGAGGACATTGCAGGCAGCTAGAACAACCTGAGTGAGGGGATGGATGACAGGGAATGAGCAGTTTGGCTGGAGCACGGCAGGTGTGAAGCCCAGTGGAAGCAGCCGGAAAGGGGCTGGGCACAGGCCATGATGGATTGGCTGCAGAATGTGTTCAGGAGAAAATTGGGACCCACTGACGTGTTTTTGGCAGAGGAGAGGCAGGATCCAGGCCTGTTTTAGGAAGGATACCCTGAATGTGTGTAGAGGCTGGATCGGAGGAGGCAAACAGATCAGCCTGGCTGTCCCAGGACACCTGACCCAGGTGCAGACGGGGCCAGGGGCTGAACTAGGTCAGCACCAATGGGGAGGAAAGAGGGCCTGAAATGAGAGCTCTCCCCAGTGAACATGCTGAACTGTCCCCAAGCTGGAGAGAACTGCCTTCTCTTCGGCCAGATTCTACAGACCGATGTGCCACAGGGGAGAGGTGCAGGCCTGGGGTGGTTCTCCAGGAGGCATTTTCGGGAGGTGTGCTGCAAGGCTGTGAGGAACGAGTTGGGGTGGCCGAGGGATTTGGGCCTGTGAACAGGGCAAGTTCAGTCTTGCAGTGGCCGAGGTGAGGTTCCAGTTGGGCTCAGTGATCTGGTGGGAGGCCACTTCAGTGATTCAGAACCATCAGTGGGGCTTGTGAACAGAGTGCCGGGCCCACGCCTAGTCAAGTCCCAGTTCAGTAGGTCTGGAGGGCAGGCCAATAGTTTCTAACAAGTTCTCAGTGGGGTGCCATAGGTGTGGGTCAGGAATGCAGGACAGAGCAAGGAGCAGTGGCAAAGGCCCTTGCTGGGCAGGTGGGGAGGGTGGCCCTTTGCCCCCTGGGGCTCAAGGTCTGTCTAGAGAGCTCCCCAAGCCACCTAATTAACTTTCACCTTTCTGACGTGAGCTGACACTGCTTCCTTGGGAAACCTTCTGTGGCTGTTGTGCCCCCTTTCCACCTGGGCCAGGTTCACTCACAGCCTGCTCTCCCTCCCATAGCATCCCACACTTTTCCTTTCTGGAACTTGTCCGTTTCCAATCACGTACTGATTTGCATGGCCCTACTAGAAATGTCAGCTCCAGGCCGTGCCCAACAAATGTGTAAAATGAACAGCTGAACAAAATGGGTGAGCAGAGAAGACATTCCCTGAGAAAGTAGAAGCTAGGAAGGAATTGGACAGGCTGGAGTTACACAAGAGACATCTTTTGTTGAGGCAGCTGCTAGCATTTTCCCAGGAAAGCTGGGAGGCCGAAGCCCAGGGCATTAGTCCTTGGTGCTCCTCAGCAACGTCTGCCAGCCTCCCTTTTCCAGGCCTGAGACCCTCCTCCCAGCAGCTCTGAAAACTTTCCCTCCACGCCGGCCTCCTCCCTCTCTCACCCCTCATAGGAAATGAGAACTGACTCCTGTCCAGGCGCTTCCACTTAAGACTTAATTTCTATTGCCGTGGCTGCATCATTGCTTGGACTCTGGTTACTTCGTATCTGCTCTCAGGTTCTATGTAGGGTGGCCAGAATGTTTCTTGATTTTTGCCCTCCATTGCTTAAACGGTCAATGGTTTCCCATGCCTACAGGATAAAGTTCAGCCCCCTTGGCTTGGCATCCAGGGGGCATCTTGACCTGCCTACCTCTTCAGGCCAACTGACCTCCCACTGCTGCATGCCCCCCACCCCAAGCCAGGCTGGTCACCTCTGTCCTTCACTGAGTCTGAGAAGACAATACACTGCTAATGAAACTATGACAAGCCACTGACTGTGAACCTGACCTTTAGCCTGAAATGCCACCTAGGGGTCTGCCCCTACTATCCATCCTTCGAGGTCCAACTCAGTGCTATCACCTGCTCCAGGGAGGCCTTTCTGACAGTCTTGGCTGGAAGCCATGTCTCCTTCCTCTGAACTTATACCACCTTGTCTCAAGTGGTGTATCATTTCCTGCCTGGTATTATAGGGGCTTTTGAACTATCTTAACTGCCCTATTCTAAGTGCCTCGGGGGCAAAGACCGTGTTTTATTTGTTTGTGCCCTCTGCCCCATCAGCTTAGCGCTGTCTCCTCTGGTGGGGGTGATGCTGCACGCACAATATCTTCACTTTATTCCAGTCTCCCCAGCAGCCTCCCCACCCTTGGACAAAGGCAGAGGAGAAAACAGAAGTCTTTACAATTACATTTCAATTCATGTGAGAAGAAATCAGGTTCTGTAGGCAGAACATCACCAGAAGAGGCAGATCGCTGAATCGTTATATGTGCTATGCCTTTCAGAAATTGGCCTGAAGGGTCTATGAGCAGGAGCTACAGGGAGGTAGCCCGTCTCGGGGAGTTTCTGTCCGAACTCCAAGCAGATAGAGGCTCTCTTCTCCCTGACATTTTCAATGGCTTACTGTGAACCAGCGCGACATCCCGTGTTAGGAGGAACTAAAGAGCTGAAATAGCATGCCACTGGGGCAGACCACCACCTCACCACAAAAAAGGACAACGGGACTCCGTTGATAAAGAGAAATGTGTCCATGAAACAATGTTTTATGAACAAACAATGCAGGGAAGTACGCAGCTGTACCTGACAGAGAACTTGCAAGCATGTAAGGAGGTGCAGTCCTTTCCCCCTGGGGACTCCGCAGGGAGGGCTACAGCTATTTAAGCTTTTTGAGTTTTTGCTCTAAACTCTATTTGAAATGTACATTTGAAGTCTCACCATGTGTTTATAACTTCTGCTTTTCTTCAAGGCTAGTTGTGATGGTTCCCATGGAAATAAATCTAGTTCCCCATCCTCAATTAGCAAATCGGTTGTGTCTTCCCTATAGCTTCCTTGATTATGTACAAGGACACGGGAATGATAAGGAACCGAGGAGAGAGGGGAGTGCATGGGGGGGGGGGGGGGGAGGGGGAGAGAGAATGCAAAACAGTAGCCTGTGAAACTTCGTGCTTTAAGAAATCCAAATCCAGTCCTCTGAAGGAAGAAATGTCTACTGCTTTTGCCACACTTGCGGTCACGGAAGGGCTGGGTGTGTTCTCATCTAACTGGCAGGAGACCTAAGCTCAAAAAAACTCATTTGAAGGTTAGTTTATTGGCCCACAGGGGAGAGAGTTAGCAGCGGGGGAATGCATTGAGAGGGCCCAGTCTCCAGGTGCCTCACTCGACCTTCCGCAGGTGGTGAAAACTCTGCACAGTCCTTTCCACAGCCTCATCCATGGTGACCAGGGGCCGGTAGCCCATGAGCTTTTTGGCTCTCTCGCAGCTGTAGTAGTGGAATGTGCCGGCCAGTGCGACCCGCATCGGTGTGAAAGTGGGCTGGAGCTGGATGAGAGGACTGATTACTGTCACCAAGAGGGACAGCAGGACGGCCAGGTAGTAGGCCACCCAGTAGGGGATGTGGTACTTGGGGGCCTCGTAATTGAGGCCTGTCAGGATGCGGGACAGGAACGTCCAGAAAGGGATGGGTTCATCATTGGTGATGTGAAATGCCTGGAGAGAGAACAAGAAGTTAGAAACTGCTCCCCAGCTGGAGGGGTAAGCAGGCTGTGCTTGGAATACAGAGCTCAGCCGCAAGCTGCTGGCTCAGCCCAGGACCAGTATTTTGGGACACCAGTGGCCACTCCATGCCTGCCCACCCCAGTTGCTGTGCAGGGCTGCTCGAAAGTGAGGTGGACAGTAAGTCTAGGTAGATTGCAGCATTTCACATGGTCCTCAAATCCATCAATGTCAACTGGCGGCAGAGCCACCTTTTTTTTTTGTGTGAGGAAGATGGTTGCTAAGCTAACATCTGTGCCCATCTTTGTCTATTTTGAATGTGGGACTCTGCCTCAGCATGGCTTGATGAGCAGTGTATAGGTCTGCACCTGGGATCCGAAACTGCAAACCCGGGGCCACTGAAGCAGAGCATGTGGACTTAACCACTACATCACCGGGCCGGCCCCTAGAGCCACTTTTTCGATGTGCAGCTATGGGCAGCTTTAAGGTCTAGAGAGGGAAGGTGAGGACAGTTTCATCTATGGGCCAGGATTCTAAGTGAAGGTTAGACTGCACTTGGGAAGGCATGTTTGTTAATTTAACTTAATAATTGTGTTAATCATGGTAAAACTTATCTTCTTATCCTCAGATGCAAAAAATAGGTCATATTACGTTTCTCAAATGTGCTGTGACATACCCACCCTCCCCCCACCACCCTAAGAGTTACAGGAGTGGGAAAATGGCAGAGGTCCAAGAGAAAAAAATGAGGCCCAAATTGGGGGATTCCAAAGGTAGGAGTGAGAAGCAGGGAAAACGGGGGCCCTAGGAGCAGAAGGAAAGGGCAAGGGAGCCCGAGGGTGCTCTCTTTTCTCTGCATCAAAGCTGACCACCTCCCACATGCCCACTTGGCCCACCAGGTGCCAAACACAAGGAGATTCAGATACATCCATCCCTCCGGGGGGTGAGAGGTGTGAGCATGGGTAGGTGATGAGGGAGAAAATGGAGACTTCTGGAATGACTGGGAGAACAGGTGAGTAGCAGGCACCCCGGCCAACATACATGGGACCCTGCCAGGAGTAGCCACGTCCACAGTGGGCAGCCAGGTCACATGACATGGAGAACCGGGTCCTGAATCTCTATTCAACCCCAGCTCATTGGCTCCGGAGTCAGGATGCCCCAAGCGATGTGGTGCTGTGATGACACCACACTCCCTACCAGAGAGGCTCAACATTGGCCCACTGGGACACTAAAGCAGGTCTGCCAGGATGCAGGACCATGGAGACAATTTGCCAGTGAATCCAATCACAGGGAGAAGAAATCCAGACGGGCAAAAGTGCAGGGGTAGGATGTGGCAAGCCAGCCACTGGTGAGCCGGGGGAGGCAGGCACCTTACCTTCCCACCCAAGGTCGTGTCTTGGGAGAGGTGCTCTGCAGCCAGGATGTGTCCATGGACCACGTTCTCCACGAAGGTGAAGTCCACCAAGTTCTTGCCGTTTCTGCGGGCGTACAGGGAATGGTTCCACCATGCTGGGAGCACTCAGCTGCATGCCCAGTGGGACCCCAATACATGGAACCAGGGCTGCTCTCTAGTCTCAGCATTCAATAGACTGCTACCTGGAGAATGGCTGCTATCTGCCTTGGCAACGCCAGTCCCTGGCACACCTGGACATCTGTGACAGTTAAAGATGTGCAGGGGGCCAGGGATCCTGGGGCCCTCAGGGGCAGTGGGATAGGTAAGAGCCAACCAATGAATCTGAAAGCCTGGTGCCCTGCCTGCCCTACCCCAGCATGGCCAACACTGGTGCTGTCTGCTCTGGGCTCTAATCTGGGTAGCAGCTCTTCAGCTCCTTCCAGGATACCCTTGAGTTCATGCCTTGCTCTGGCCTCACACTTTCCTATCATCTCTTTCTAATCCCTCAGAGCAATAAGGCAGAGCAGCAAGGAGGCCAAGCAAGAGGCAAGGAGGCCAGGCGGCAAGGTACAAAGATAAGCGGGGGAAAGACAGGGAGAAAAGGAAGGAAGGAAGAGAAGGCGTACTGGGGAGATGGCTACACTCTGTCACCACCTGCAGAGGTACCTCCACCTGCACTTTCCTCGAGGATTGTTATTAGTACCTCCACCTGCCTTCCTAGATGCAAGGAAAGTCGAGGGCCTGGCCCTTGCCCTGGGCCAGTCTTTCGCCTCTGAGCCTGTTTCCTCAATTTCCAAGCAGGGACACAAATATTTTCCCAGTCTACCTAAGAGGGTGTACTGGGTTGATTAAGGTCCTCCCAAAATTCATGGCCCCTGGAACCTGTGAATATGACCTTATTTGGAAATAGGGTCTTTACGGATGTAATCAAGTTAAGATGAGGTTGTACTGGAGTAGGGTTAGTCCTAAATCCAATGGGTGGTGTCCTTATAAGAAGAGGGAAATTTGGACACAGACAAATAGGGAGAAGGCCATGTGAAGACAGAGACAGAGATGGAGCGATGCGTCTACAAGCCAAGGAACGCCAAGGACTGCAGCCATCACCTGAGCCAGGAGAAAGGCCTGGGACAGCTGCTCCCTCAGAGTCTCCAGAAGGAGCCAACCCTGGCCTGGGACAGCTGTTCCCTCAGAGTCTCCAGAAGGAACCAACCCTGCCCATACCTTGATCTTGGACTTCTGGCCTCCAGCACTAGAAGAGAATCCATTTCCGTTGTTTTCAGCCCCCCAGTTTGTGGACTATAGAGGGCAGTGGAGAAGCCCACATAAGAAAAGCGCGGACAAAGTGCTCTCTGAACGTGACTGATGCCTGCTGCAGCGGGTTCAGGGAGGCACAGAGAAGAGCAACGGACCTACCCAATCACAAACTTCATCTTGCCCTTCTGGGCTGCTTCGATGAGGATGGGGACCAGCTGGGGGTCCCTTGGGCCGAAAATGCCATGAGGGCGGATGGCTGTGGTTAAGAAATTCCTTTCTGGATCATTGGCGCCCAGGACGGCCTGTAGGAGAGAAGGAGTGTGTCCACTGCAGATGGCGCGGCACCCGGGGAGCAGCACCTCTCACAGGGGACATGGACGTCGCCTGCTGCCCTGGGCTGAAGACCATCGGTGACCAGTATGATTCTGGGCTACTTCTCTATGCCATTCCCCACCACTAACCTCAACATGTGCAAACGCAGGAGAGACAGCTGGGTCAAACCAGCACAATCAAACAGAAAAGCCTGGGTCTGGGTTCAAAGACTAAAATGCACAAGAGCAGCCAGGGGAACGCGAGCCTTGGCAGCAGTCTGTGGAAAAGATCTGCGGGTTCCGGCTAATGAGTTAGCTGTGAGCTTCCAGTGAGGCTGCCGCCAGCAAAGGGGCTCCTCATTAAAGCTCCATGTGTTGAGTGTGCTTTTCCACCAGTCCTGGGGTGTTCAGGTCAGTTCTGAGTACCACCTCCTACGAAGGGATTCTGATGGATCCAAGTGGGCTAGGAAGAAGGGACTGAGAAGGTGAAGGGTCTGGGAGAAGCAGGGCAGAGACTGGGGAGCTAAAGAGATGAGCCAATACAGGGGAAGTCCTCAGAGCAGCGCCTAGTAGCTAGTAAGTGCTCAAGAAGGGGCAGCCACTATTCCCGTTATCCACTGTCAGGAAGAGAGGAAAGATGGGTTCTGTGTGGCTTAATGGACGAACCAGAACTTATGGGCTTAAAGTACAGAGAAACAGGTTTTGCCTCAAAAGCAACAAAACTTTCTGAAGAATTTGTTATGTCATTGGCAAAAATAGGGAACATGACAGTACCTCCCCTGATGGGGCTGTGTGCCCATTAAACGAGATGGCCCATGTCAACTGTTTCAGTAAGTGTACGCTTGATAAGCATAGTTATTCTGTCACCTCACCTAGGATTTCTACTCTATGGTGGCACAATTCTTTAAATGTTTTGGTCCCACTGAATTTAAGCTACTTGTTGATTGAGTTTATAATGATGGGAGCAACCCAACAATGGAGAAGCAGTCTCGCAAGAGATTCCCAGAGCTGCCCCGCCTCTTCCTGCCAGGTCTCTGGTCCCCATGGCAATGGAGGAAATGACTAGATAAGCCTTCAAATGCCCTCTGACAAGGCTCATCTCTGTTACTAAAGAGAAGAGAGTTGAAAGAGTCCTAGATCAACACCACATTCCATTCATTATCAGTTAGGAGGTCTGAAAGGCAACAGTGAGCTAATGTGCACCAACCGCGGCTGACAGGAGGTCCCAGGAGGGTCACGGCTGGAGGCGTTCACAGGCTTTGCTTACTTCCAGTTGAGCACTCAAAAGTCAATGCAGGCAAGACACCGACGGCCTGAGCCAAGGCTGCCACTTGGAGCTCCTGAGGCCAGAGGGTGCGAGTCCCAGGAGCCTTGGATGAGAGTGCACAGGGCCCAGCGGAAGCTTCAGTGCTCCCTGGGTCAAGTCTAAGATGGTGGCAGCTCTGTGAGGCTCTCTGCACTCCAAGGAGCAGAATGGCAGAGAGAGGATTGGCGCTTGCAAAGGCCAGGCCTCCACCCCCTGGACTGGGAGGCCCTCATGTCTCCCTGCAGACGAGCTCTTCTGGGACCTTCTGAGCTGGAGTAATAGCAAACACCTGGGAGGTAGCTGGCTCTCAGGCAGTGCAGGGGATTCAGGTCAATTTGGTGCTAAGCTCTGGTTTAATGTATGCTGGCTGCAAAAGGAAACCTCAGTGGGTGTGACATGCTGCAAACACCTACAGCAGGAAACTCACAGCTACCCAGCTAAAGCAAGCTGGCTGTGGCGGATGAGCATCCATGGCCTCCAGGTGAGGATGTCCCCTGGATAATATTCTCTCTGTATGGTAGACCTGGAGCTAGCTGCTGGCAGGAGCCCTGCAGTCTGAAGGCTTGGTGCCCGTTAACCCAGACTGCTGCTAAAACCAGGTGCTCCCTGGCAAAGCCAGTTTGCCAAGTGGAAAAGTACTCTTCCTTAAAACAAAGCAATATCCTTCTATTGTTTAATTTAAAAAAAAGGGAGGGGGACAAGAGTGCCACTAGGAAGGAGTTTTCAAATGAAAACACACTCGTGTGTTAAGCCCAAGTTCTGCGTGCATGCTTTGGACCATCATAAATTGCCTGGATTTCTGATTTCTATAGCACCTGAGTAAGCTTGTATGGTGCAGAGGTTGAGCGCAGGCCCTGGAGCTAAACTGCCCGGGTTTAGCCACCTACTAGCTGCACAACCTCAGGAAGGTACATTAAGCTATTTTGTTATTATTTTTAAAATTGAATTTCATCCACAAATTTTACTTCCCAAGTTAGCTACCTAGGCCTCAGAATACTAACTTCATATGTTCTTAAGACTCTAAACCCTTCAGATGTTCACAGAACTCGCTTGTCACTCACTCCACCAATTATCAGGTACGCACTCTCTCCTGTAAGATCTTCGTCTCCGTGTAGTAGTCAATGGGGTTCACGGCATAAGGGAGGTCTTCGGTTCCATTCTTGATGTCGACGCCCTCAAAGATGACACTGGCACTGCTGGTTAAAATGAGTTTCTGGCAGAGGAGAAAGGAAGATTAAAAAAAAAAAACGAGTCAGCAATCATCACTATTTAAACACTCTGATGGTCACCTAAGAAAGAAAATCAAATAGCACCTGTTCATGACCCTCATATGCAAGGCATCACACAAGTTATTTATTGCAATGCCTTCACTTTTCAGGCCTTTCTAGAATAATCGAAAGACCACCATGTTTTGCAGCTACATGGATTTGAGACACACTATGGTATTGCATTCGAAAACAGTGGATTTCACATTTTTTTTCTCTTCCACACAGCTGAGGGATAGGACAGACTTCCATCCTCCATGATTACCTCACTATGGGAGTGACTCTCCATGTGGGAAGGAGAGCCCACAAACTTCGAGCGAGGGAGTCTGTCTGAAAAAGACCCCTGGTGATTCTGATACAAACCCTGGCATGTCAGCACATGTATGCATGCACACACCCACTGGAGAAATGCTACTTGAAAGGAAGATGCTCCCCAGCTTGCAGCCCTCTGGTTAAGGGCAGCTCATCCAACACTGAACATCAGTAGCTCCAATCATATCTTTATGATTAGACCGGAAGTCCAATCATAAACTTTCACGCAACATTGTACTGGAAGTCCTAGCCACGGTGGTAGGATAAGACAAACAACAAGGCATAATGATTTGGAAAGAAGAAACCAAACTACCACCATTCATAGATGTTGGAAACGTCTACATAGAAAACACCATGAACATACAGAAAATATTAGAGTTTAGCAAAGTTGCGAAGTACAGAATCAATATACAAAAATTAATAATTAACATACAAAAATTAACTGTTCATCTGCATTAGCAATTGAAAATGTAATAGGAAAGATAGTATTTCAATAACCAAAAATGAGGTATATAGGAAAAAATTTAACAAAAGATGTGTAAAACCTTTATGAGATAAAGTATAAAACTCTATTGAAAAGCATTAAAGAGAGATAGAAATATTACATATTTATGGGTGGGAAGACTCAATATCAGAAAGATGTCAATTTTCTCCCAAATTACCTTTAAGTTTGATGCAATTACAATAACAATGCCAATAGGCTTTATCAAGGAACTTGATAGCTGATTCTAAAATGTTGATGGATGAGCAAAGGGCTAAGATTAGCCAGGCATTCGAATTCTGAAGAACATGGCTGGGGAGTGACTTGTCCTACCACATACTGAGAGTCATCCTGAGGCTTACTTAGTGGCACAGCACAGTGGCACGGGCATAGACAGAGACCAGCAGAGAGGGAAAGAGAGCCAGGAATAGACGCACGCAAGGCACCAGCACCTGAGACCTGCTGGCTGGGGTGCTGAACAGTGGGGAAAGAACGAATCACACAGTAAATGGTGCTGAACAACAAAAGATTCAATCTCTACCCCAGACTATATGCAAACATAAATTCCTGGTGGATTAAAGATTTAAATGTGGGAAGTAACATTTTAAACCTTTGAGGAAAAAAAAAACCCACATTAAACAATCTTGATCTCAGTGTTGGGAAATGTTCCCTAAATACAACACACAAAATGATTTCCAGCACTGTCACCCACTAAGCTATCCTGCCACTTCCATGAATGTAGTGGAGCTACATATATCAAGATGGATAAATCTCAAAAACATAATGCTGGGGACAAAAGCAAGTTGCAGGAAGATACATTCAATATGATATCATTTTTATACAATTTTATAATATGCATCCCAAGACCTTATACTGGCTGCACATGGGGCAAATAGAAATAAACCCACATTCAGAAGAGTGGTCCTTGTGGGTGGGGACGGGCAGCAACGGCAGCAAGGATGGGTGCACATGGGGCTTCAACTCTACCAGTGATACTGTTCTGTAAATGCTGTGATGAGAGTACTGAGACTAGATTATTCTTGAATCTTTTCTGGATGCTTGAGATATTCCATTTAAAAAACAGCAGCAGTGTAATTCACCAGCTCCATTTATACAAGCACAGTAGAGAGTAGGGAGTCTGGCATTTGGCACCAGAGGGTCTGATTCCAATCCCACCTCTTTCACTTACTAGCAAAGAGACATCACTTAGCCTTCAAAACCTGGTTTCTCACCTGTTAAATGATATTAGTAGCTCCTGGTTACCTAACGAGAGGCAAATCAGGTGACAAATGCAGGGCAAAGTGTCTTGTCATTTGCAAAGTATAAGGGGTCCTTACCAGGATAACTGATCCTTTCCAGGGCACGGAGCCCAGAAAAGCTCTTTCCTGGCCTGTTCTTGCTGGGCTGGCTGATGATGCTGGGGTGGGCTGACGGCACCAGGGACTGCTGGGACCTAAAGCCCCTGGCTCACTTTGCATGCATCACTGTGAGGGCGGGGTGCCTGGCTGACAGGGAGCTGTTTTGTCCAGTGGCTGGTGCCCCATAAAGGTGATCCTGAGAACCAGGATTTATAACAACACAGCAATTTACGACATTGTGGAAATTCGGATCCCCTCGGGTCTGAGTTATAACAGGTTTCTATTGGCTAAAAGTAAATACAGTTTGTTTTTCTTTGAAAATATAAGCAAGGTCAGGAAAATAGCATGGCGGTTCCTTAAAAGGCTAAACAGAATTACCATGTGATCCAGGAATTCCACTTCTGGGTATTTACCCAAAAGAATTAAAAGCAGAGACTGGAACAGATATTTGCACCCTCATGTTCACAGGGGCATGATTCACAGTCGCCAAAAGGCGGAAGCAACCCAAGTGCCCATCGACAGGTGAACGGATGAACAAAACGTGGTCCATCCACACAATGGAATGTTGTTCCGCCTTAAAAGGAAGGACATTCTGACCTGTGCTACAACCTGGATGGACCTTGGGGACATCATGCTATGTGAAATAAGCCAGACACAAAAGGACAGCTGCTGTATGATTCCATCTGTATGAGGTCCCTAGAGAAGTCAGATTCATAGAGACAGAAAGGAGGACGCGGGTGACAGGAGGTAGTGGTTCATGGGGACAGAGTTTCAGCTTGGGAAGATGGAAGGTTCTGGGGATGGATGGTGGGGATGGCTGCGCAGCAATGTGAGTGCACTTGATGCCCCTGAACTGTAATCTTAAAAATGGTTAAAAAGGTAAATTTGATGTTGTCTATATATTTTACCACAATTAAAAATTTAAGCAATATTTTACATTTTGTAGCTCTTTGAGTAAAGATTAATACTAAGCCTTAGGGTCCTCAGATGGTCTATTCAGATGCAGTTGGAATATTACATCTCAAACTGGCCCAGCAGCTCCTAGGGCTTAATTTATAGGATTGTTGTAATACTTTAGGAAGCAAGCCTGGCTAGGCCCAGGAAGAGAGCAAGAACCCTGGCCCCCATACACTTAGAAAGGGCCATCACATGTTCCTGACAGCACTCACTCCAGCTTTCCCCTTACCTGAACCCCAGCCTCTTTACAAGTTTCAATGACATTCTTGGTGCCAATGTGATTCACTCTATAAAAGAGCTCCTTGTTGTTACTGGATGGTGAGGGTGACGCACAGTGGAAAACTGTGCTTACTCCTTTCAGAGCTGGGTACAGATCCTGGAAACGCAAACGAAGACAAAAAGATCATTCCTGCTCTAGGCAAGGAAACAGCCTCCTCCCATTCCTCCTCTCCAATCCATAGGTGGAGCTGTCTTGCCCTTTTATAAGTCTACAATTAACACGGAAATACATTCTCATTGTAAAAGATTCAAACAATACAGAAGTACATGGGATAGAAACCATGTTGTCCCTTTAATCGCCTCCTTCCCGTTAACTGGTCCCTAATAAAAAAACTGGTTTGGGACATGAGAAGCCTGTGGGATCCAGAAAGAGGCAACACCTGTGCCTCTGTGCCCCACTTGGGGGGGCAGTGGTGGGGGAACAATTCAAGGCACCTGGGGATAAAACTCCTGGGGAAGAGGAGCTCACAGGTACAAATTATGAATCATATGAACAAGTCCCACACCATGAAAGACAGTGTAAATGGCCAATATACAGGAGTACTTCTGTCTGTGAAATGAGACGGAAAACAGCAACCTGAAAGGGACTGAAAATAGGGACGTTTAATTTACTGCTAAAGGAGCCAGGGCTCCTGAGAGCAATGACTTATTGCTGATCCGGGGTAGGAAAACGACAAGATGAACCAGAATACCCCATCGGAGCAGAAAGGAAGGAAGCTAGTCAAGACTCCTGGGGTCCTGTTAAAAGGACTCAAGAGCCAACCTGAAGAGACTCTCACTGGCCAGAGAAGTTGGAAAATTTGATAACCAGTAAGAATAAGAATTCCTTCTGCAAACTGGTAAATAAACAGTAAGAGTCAAGCATTGAACCTGCATAAGGTACAAACATTTGAGCTAAGAAACAAAGAATGATAGCATGTCCTATTTTGCAAAACCTTAATTAAGCAATAAGATCTAGGAATGGTCATCAATAGATGCTAATATTACCAAAAGAAAGAAAACCATGAATTATGCGCCTAGATTCACTTATTATTAGTATTTTGCCACAATTTTCTCCATGTAGATACACACAGACATACTATTTCTTTTTCTGAAACCATTCGAGAGGAATTGACAGACATCGTGCCGTTTGGCCTCTAAACTCTTCACCAGGCATCTCCTAAGAACAAAGACACCCTCCTAAGTGACCACAAAATAATCAAATGCAAGAAACGTAACAGATGGGGACACTCTTATCCAATAATTAGTCTATATCCAAATTTCCCCAGTAATGTCCCCTATAGCTGTTTTTACATTTGGATCCAGGATCTAATCATGGATCACACACTACGTATTTAGTCCTCACATCTCTTCTGTCCCTTTGAATCTGGAACAGTCTCCCTATCTTTCCTTTTTTTGTCTTTCCAGGTCAGTTATTTTAGTGTGTCCTCAGTTTGGATTAGTCTGTTTCCTCATTAGATTCAGGCTTCATACTCTGGCAAGAACATGCCTTCTTGGGCATCACCTCAGGAGGCACAAGATGGCACTTTGTCCCATTGGTGGTGAGGTTGACATTCATCACTTGATTAAGGTGATGCCTGTCAGACTCTGGCCATCAAGAAGGTGTCTTTCCCCCCGTAATTAAAAAATAATCCGTGGGGTGATCATTTGAGACCGTGTAAAAATCTTACTCCCCAGCAACCTTCCACCGATTGATTCCAGCATTCAGCGACGATCCTTGCCTGGAACCTTTATTAATGTACTGGGTGCAAAATGGTGAAATTCTAATTCTAGTGTTCTTTTTACTTTTATTAGTTGGCATTCCTTTGTAATGTAGAATTTCCCCTTCATCCACCCTAATTTTTCTTTTTAGAATTTCTATAGATGCATAGATTCTTTTTTTATTCAATGCATTCTAATCTACTACTATTATCTTTTTCAAGGCTCAAAATGCTCAAAATGTCTCAAATTTGGCCAGCGGAGGCTCCTCAAGTTGGTTCCTGTGTCCTTTTGACATGTTCTCATTAGTTTTGGGGCACTTTGTTAATTTTGTCCTAAGAAAATGTCCCAGGCTCACCTTGTACTACCCCCACCCCAGAGTCCTGAATAGGCTATCTTCCCAAGGATCCCTGGTTCCTTTTATGGGCAATTGGGTACAGAAATCAAAATCTGATCAATAAGTGTACTTATTGCTATTGGGGTATCAATCCATGATGCCCCAGAGGGAAAAACTGAACTAGAGTCAGATCCAGCCTTTAATCCTCCAGAAATATAATACGAGGCACAGATGTGACTTTACATTTTGTAGTAGCCACATTAAAAAGGTAAAAAGAAACAGGTGAAGATAATTCTAATGTATTTTAATATAATATACCCAAATGTTATCATTTCAACATGTAATCAATATAAAAATTATTAATAAGTTATGTACATTCCCCATTTCTGTACTAAGTCTGCCTTATGGACAGCTCAGTCCCCTGATCTACCAGTCTGCAGGAAATACTGGAGGACAGAGGGGCATGTCAAACAACACCGTGGGGATCCAATCTGCAAAATGCAAACCATGGGAAATGGTACAGGACAATAAACATGATTTCTAATAAGCATCAGTAGTCAACAAATAAACTAAAGTTTAAAAATGTGAAGGGGAACTTATAAATTAAAAGAGACAAACATTTTAATCAACTGCAATGTTTTGACCTTTTTGGTTCCTTATTTGGAAAGACAACTATACAAAAACATTTATGAGACATTCAGGGATATCTGAACACCGGCTGGAAATTAAGGAATTGTCAATATGTTTTATGTGTGGTCATGGAATTGCATTTTTTTTTTTTTGTGAGGAAGACTGGCCCTGAGCTAACATCTATTGCCAATCTTCCTCTTTTTGCTTGAGGAAGATTGTCACTGAGCTAACATCTGTGCCAATCTTCCTCTACTTTGTATGTGGGACACTGCCACAGCATAGCTTGATGAGCAGTGTGTAGGTCTGCACCCGGGATCCGAACCCATGAACCCCAGGCCGCCAATGCAGAGCATGCGAACTTAACTGCTGTGCCACTGGGCTGGCCCCTGGAACTGCATTTTTTAAAAGGATCTTCATCTTTTAGAGACAAATACTGAAATATTTACAGAAAAAGATGATATGATATCTAGAATTGGCTTCAAAATAGTCTGAGGGTGGGTGGGGATATAGATGAAACAAAACTGGCTGTGAGTGGATACAGAACAGAGGAAATCTATAAAATATTACAAAGACAGAAAGAGAAAGAGCACATGAAAGAGAGACCAAAAGACATGTAGAATATAATGAAAGACTCTACCATATGTCCAGTAAGGCTTCCAGAAAAACAGAAAAGAGAGAATGGGGTAGAGTCAATATTTGAAGAATTCTCCAGAAATGAGGAAGGATGTGAGTCCTCAGATTTCAAATGCTCATTAAATACTGAGCAGGATTTAAAAAAACCCCTTAAACTCAGACGTACAACATATTCTCTACAGACCATAAAAAATAAAAAAGAAAATCCTGGGGCCGGCCTGGGGGCACAGTGGTTAAGTTCGCACGTTCCACTTTGGTGACCCAGGATTCGCTGGTTTGGATCCCAGGCGTCTAGCTACCCAACACTTGCCACACCATGCTGTGGAAGGCATCCCACATATAAAGTACAGGAAGATGGGCACGGATGTTAGCTCAGGGCCAGTCTTCCTCAGCAAAAAGAGGAGGATTGGTGGCAGATGTTAGCTCAGGGCTAATCTTCCTCAAAAAAAAAAAAAAAGAAAGAAAGAAAAAAGAAAATCCTAAAGCCACAAGAAGAAAACCAGATGACCTACAAAGGAACGATGACCAGACTGAGTGTTGGGGGAATAACTGTGAACCTGAAACTCCACCGTCGGCCAAACTAGCATTTATGAGTGAGGGTGAAATAAAGACATTTTCAGGCAGACAAGGACTCAGAAAGTTTCTTGCCCCTAGATATTCACTGGGGGGAATGCTAAAGGAAATGCTTCAGCAAGAAGAGAAAGGAACCTGGAAGAAAGAAATGGGATACAAGAAGTACTGATGAGTGAAGAATTCAGGCATACGAGGCACAAAATGTAAGGACTGACATTAAAACACATTTCTAAAGTCCATGCCTGGCTTGTCCTTCACCCTCTTCATATCTTCCCTAGCTTCAACTTCACGATCCATCAGCAGAATCTTTGCCTTGCCCCTCTCTCCCTTTATCCAATTGGCCTGGCAAACTCTGGCCCTGGTTAAGCGCCACTCTCCCCTTCTCCCTGCTGGTGCCTGAGCAGCTGAGTGTTGCTGGAGAACAACACATCACGCTAGTGGGTCTCCCTTTAAATTTGTGTTCAAGAAAATCTGCAAATAAAATACTAGCAACAATAGCATGGGAGTTGGGGTGCAGTTTTGAGGGTAGTTGAAATTTGCAAAGAACTCTCATCGCCTTTGAGGGGGCACTGCAGTGATCAAGAGAGAAAATGTCCTTGCCTTCATGGAGCTTACATTCTCCAGGGGCAGCGGGGGTACAGACAAACAAGTAAACACACAGGACATCAGCTAGAGCCAAGTCTTACACAGAAACCGAAAGTAGACTAAAGGAGGTCCACAGGGCCTTGCTACTTAGCATGGTGGTCAGAGATTTACAGAATTTAGCGAGCAAGTTCTGTAGCTCACACAGAGGATTCCTGCCAGAAAGAGCAGTGAGTGCAAAGGTCTTGAGGCAGAAACTTGGTTGGTGAGTTTGAGGAGCAGTAAGGAGGCCTGCGCGCCTGGAGCAGAGCAATGACGGGGAGTGTGGGACAGGCTGAGGCCAGAGAGGTAGTGCGGGCAGACCATGCAGTGCCTCGTGGGTGACTGTATGGCCTTACGTTTCCCCTAAACAGGACTAGACACCATTGGAGGCTTCTGAACAGAGGAGCACTGTGATCTGATTTACGTGTTACAGGGTGATTGCTTCGACCAGGGTGGTAACAATGGAAGGGGTAAGAAGTTGCTGGTTTGGGGATCTATTCTGAGAGTGAAGTCAACAAGTTTGCTGATGGATGGGATGGAGGGTACGAGAGAGGAAAGAATCAAGGTTGAATCTAAGGCCAAAGCAATCAGAAAGATGGGGTGGGCCATTTATGGAGATGGAGAAGACTTTAGTAGGAGTAGGTTTGCTGTCAGAGGCTAGGGGGCAGGGAACCAGGAGCTGAATTTTGGATGTGGCAAGTTTGAAATGTCTATTAGGTATCCAAATAGAGACGTCCAGCAGGCAGCTGGATAGATACAGGGCCAGGAGAGCTACGGGCTGGAGATTGCAAGCTGGGAGCTTGTCAGCTCCTAAATTGTATTTAATCTGTGAGCCGGGGTAGATTCACCATGACAAGGAGTGTGCTTGGAGAAGAAAAGAGATCCAAGAAGAAGCCCTGGATCCTGCCAAGTTTAGAAATTATAGAGATTAGGAGACTGAGAAGGGGCAATCGGTGAGGCAGGAGAAATGAAGCCAGTGGGGTGTCCTAGATGGCAAGTGAAGAAACTGTAAGACGCTGCTGAAGGTCCAGTCAGATGAGAACTGAGGCTTGGCCACTGGATCTGGTCCCCTTTGTCCCTGGTGGCTGTGACAGGAGCTGTTTGGTGAAGACCTAGCTGGAGTGTTTCTATGAGACAATGGAAGGAAGCAACCCGAGGTGGTGAGCACAAATGGCTCTTTGATCTCTGCTATAAGGGGGAGAGAGAAGTGGGGCAGCAGCTGGAGTGGGATCTCGCATCAGGGCATTTTGGCTTCTTGAGATGGGTGATACT
Organism: Equus quagga; assembly: GCF_021613505.1. NCBI lineage: Eukaryota > Metazoa > Chordata > Mammalia > Perissodactyla > Equidae > Equus > Equus quagga. The sequence goes on from NC_060276.1 coordinate 2,538,052, forward strand.
GCAACACATCTGTGTGTCGATGGCTGTGATCTGGTAGAGAAGGATAAACCGCTGATGTGGAAGAGAAGGGGTCAGAGTCCCTACTGGAAGTGTTGAACAGGGAAGAAGGGAGGGGCTCTAGCTAGTGCCTGGAGCATTTGCAGGGATAAGGCATCGGCAGGGCGTGGACCCAGATAGGTCTGTGGATACAGGGCTGGGAGACACCACGGGGCCGCTCGAAGGCCATGCCACGAAGAAAGAGGCAACGAGTGCATATTTTCTCTTCCAGCCCTGTTTAGCTGCCCAGGGAGGAGGTAGAATTGGATCTAACCAGGGCTGAGGTTATACCCAGGAAGTACAACACGATGGGGAGGTTTATGTGTCTACTTGGCTGGGTTCCAATTCTGTTATTCCAGCAGATGCCACTCTAGGGGTTGCTCTGAAGATATTTTGCAGCTGTGGTTAACATTTACAATCACTTGACTTTAAGTAAAGGAGATTATCCTGGATAATTTGGGTGGCTACATCCAATCAGTTGGAAGACCTTAAGAGCGAAAACTGAGGTTTCTGTAAGAAGAAATTCTGCCTCAGGACTGCAGCATCAGCTCCTGCCTGAGTTTCCAGCCCGTCCTGTAAATTTCAGACTCGCCAGCCCCATAATCACGTGAGCCAAGTCCTTGAATTAAATCTCATTCTCTCTCTTTCTCTCCCTCTTCCTCTCCCTGTACACACACACACACCCTACACACCCCTACTGGTTGTTCTTCTGGAGAATCCTGACTGATACATACAACGAGAAGAAAGGGCCAAGAGGGCTGAGGGTTATGCAGGAGAACAAGCAGGCCATGGAGTCAACGCAGTGAGGACACGCCTGAGGTGAGGGTAGTGGGGAACGGCTGGCTACGTGGGTGTGGAGATCTTAGAGGGCATGAACTGGAAAAATAGGAAGTGATGCTCAGAGCAGAGCGCTTGCACATGAGAACATGGAGAGGACACATTTGCAGGTAATGACAAGGTCCAGGTCTAGGGAATGACAATAGAAGTGGAGGCCAAGATGGGTGGGTGAGAGGAAGCCATGGTGAGGGTATCAGTAGGGTCATCTGTGTGAATACTGAACTCACCAACAATTATGACCAGGCTGACCTTAGGCAGGAGCTAAAATCACTAAGAAATGAGATGAAGTCACCTGGGAAAGGGAGTGGGTGGCTGTGGATGACTGCCACAAGGAAGGGTACTGAGGTACGTACAGTCTGCTGGTATCGTCTTCAAAGTTGTGGGGAGCTTAGGGCAGAGGGAAGTGGCAAAGACGAACAAGGAAGACTTCCACCACATCTCCAGGCCCAGAGGTGTGGAGAGAAAACAGCCTGGATTTTGAGAGGGCTGCAAGGGAAGCCATATCTTTAAAATTCAAATAAAAAAATCTACGGCAAGTAACACCAAAGCCAAGAATAAGAGCCCAGGGAGAGGCTGAGGGAAGCCACCTGCAACACGTACAACACGCAAGGGATTGGCATATCAAATAGAAAGGAGTTACAGATCTGTAAGGAGAGGGTGGCCCAGAGACAAATGGGCAAAGGTCACCGACAGGCATTTCACAGAGGAGGATCGACAAGGGCACATGACTCTAAGCCTCGCCCAGGTACCATTTCATACCCTTCAGAATGGCAACACCAAAAAGTCTGACTACACCAAGTGTTAGCAAAGACGTGGAGCAATGGGGATCCTGTCCTGCTGCCAGAGTGAATGGAAAATTGACATAGCAGCTTTGTCAAGCAATTTGGCAACATCTAATAAAATGCAAAATATTAAGACCCTTATGACATGAGTAAAGCTTGAAAACATTATGTTAAGTGAAAGAAACCAGTCACAAAAGGACAACTATTGTATGATTCCACGTACAGAAAATGTCCAGGAGAGGCACATCCACAGAGAGAGGAGGTGAGTGGTTGCCAAGGGCTGGGAGGGTAGGAGAAGAAAGGCAGAGCAACTGCTAATGGGCCTGGGGTTTCCTTTTGGGTGATGAAAATGTTCTGGAATTAGATAGTAGTGACAGTGTACAACTTTTTGACTGTACTAACAACTGCTGAATTGTGCACTTTAAAAAACGTGAAACCTATGGAATGTGAATTATATCTCAATTACAAAAAGTGAAACCCAGCAATTGCACTTTTGGATACAGACTCTGGAGCAGCAGTCGGCACGCTACAGCTGGTGGACAACTTTATTTGTAAATAAAGTTGTATTGGTACAGCCATGCCCATTCGTTTACCTACTGACCATGGCTGCTTTCACACTAGCACAGCAGAGTAGAGTAGCAGTGACGGAGATGACAGTTATTTATTCTGAGGAGTAAGAATGTGGGTGTATGTTAAATTCTTTCCTATAACTTCAAAAGTTTTCAAAGTAAAAAAAAAAAATTTTGAAACAACAATTTGGCTGGCCTCTGGGCAGGGGAAGGCTGGTGGTTTCCCTTCAGGGGCCTGTGGGAAATTGGCAAGGCTGGGTGGTCTTTACCTGTTGGCTGCAGAGGTCGCCCAGAAAGAACTGCACCCGGGGATTGTCGAACCCTTGCCGCATATCGAATACATTGACAGCGTAGCCTCTTGCAAGCAACTGCTCCACCATGTGCTGTCCTAGGAACCCAGAACCCCCGATCACGGTACATTTCTTGGCCTGTGGAAAGAGAGGGATGGCAGGGTGACGAGGGTGGTGAGAAGTGGAAGCTATAAAAAGCCTGGACTCACACGTCATGAGCCACAGTAATGGCAGGTCCATCTCTGTCTATTTGAAACTCTTCTTGAGCCAACTTGGAAGCTTTACCTAATTCTGGTGTCCTATTGCCTCCTCTCCTGGGATCCGTAGGAAGGGAAGAGAGATAGCAAATGATACTGAGATAGACTTTGGCTGGACCGAATGACCCAATGCATGCTGTGTGTTTAGTGAAAGGAAAAGGAGACATCTCTAAAAGAAATTAAACTGCCTACAATCAAAACGGGACCATCTAAAAACAAACAAAAGACCCAAAAGTGATACCTTCTTGCTCCCAAACCAAAACAAAACACGCCACTCACTCAACTGACAGTGTGCACTTAAAACATCAGAAAGAAGCAAGCAGTCTCCACACTCGCAGGAGAAAGTCAGTGCCTTTTCCTCCCCGACCACTACAGGCCTGGACTGTGTGGCTTTGGGCTTGTCACCTTAGTATATTCACCTAAGACCATGTTGCCATCTGATGGGGTCTCCTGGTGAGGTTGCAGTGAGGACCGGTGAGCTGTTATACAGCTGACCCAGGGCTTTGCTTTCTCTACTTCGAGCTCTGAGCAAGTTGACAAATCAGGGGAGTGCTGTGGTATTTCCATTCCAGCCTCTGTAACATGTATACTTTCTTGGCTAAATTCCAACTCTGGTCACTGGGGCTAATGGAAGGACAGAGCACCACACGCAGGCACTTAAACAGTCGGACTCCAGGGAGTCAATGCAAGCTTGTGGCTGCTGGCATGCTGAATAAGCTGGCTTCAAGTGGCCCTAAAAGAGGACCTGTGATATCCTTCCTCCCTGAGGTCTTTCTAAAACCACACCTGGGCTTCCTTAAGATGACAAACCCCCATTTTTCCTAAGCTCATGAATAATAAACCAAAGTTGGGGAGCAGAAACTAAAGATGTTAAAGAAATTCTGTTCCTGATTAAAAACCCAACCAACCGGGGCTGGCCCCGTGGCCGAGTGGTTAAGTTCGCGCGCTCCGCTGCAGGTGGCCCAGTGTTTCGTCAGTTCGAATCCTGGGCGCGGACATGGCACTGCTCATCAAACCACGCTGAGGCAGTGTCCCACATGCCACAACTAGAAGGACTCACAACTAAGAATATGCAACTATGTACCTGGGGGCTTTGGGGAGAAAAAGGAAAAAAATAAAATCTTTAAAAAAAAAAACAAAAACAAAAACAAAAAACCCAACCAACCAATCCCCTACTTATTCCTTAAATACCTCTACAATTAAGATACACAGGAGACCCAAGGGGTGCCAGGGCCCCTTCTACAGATCTGCCCTTCCCAACCTGGTGTCCGACCTGGAAAGGCATTTTTACTGGAGTCTGGGACTGCAGCTGTAGCATCATTTGTTCAGGCATGTGTAAGCTACTGAACTAACTGGCTTCACTATTCTACCCCCTCAAATGATCTTCTCAATCCCTTCTCGTCCACGCTTTGTTTTGCTTGTTCCCACATACACATCATCAGACCAAGCTAAATCATTCACACCTTGACTGAAACTCCTAAGATTTCCCCAGGACCCAGACAACTTAAAATGCCCAAATCCCATTTGATCCCCTTCTCAGCAATCCCCCCTCCTGCCCTTGTCCCAAGTCAGTGGTCCAGGCATATGTGTTGTGTTTGTTTTTTTTTTTTTGGTGAGGAAGATTGTCTGAGCTAACATCTGTGCCAATCCTCCTCTATTTCGTATGTGGGACACCGCCACAGCATGGCTTGATGAGCGGTATGTAGGTCCACGCTTGGGATCTGAACCCATGAACCCCAGGCCACCAAAGTGGAGTGCGCAAACTTAACCACTATGCCAATGGGCCAGCCCCGCATGCGGTTTTTGAGAATAACTCCAAGCTTCCCTGCTCTGCAACCTGATTTGTCTTGGCTTACTAAAAGTTTGCCTGAGCCCAGAGAGGGTCGGAATTAGACATGTTTTGATAGCATCCCAAAGGATTTCAGATTCTCTTGTTTATATTATCTGGCACCTCTAGTTACAGCTGTTTCAAAAGGCAGAGTCTAATTTTTAGAAAAATCAAATAACCTTGCTATTATGTCCAGTGCAATTTCATTTCATGATTTTAAATGTGAGCAATCTGTATTCTCTCTGACAGAGTGATGTGGATTATTTTCTTATTTTGAAATGTTGCACCAATATTTCTTGGAATGAGTGGGCCGATGGCTATTCCGCAGAGAGTTTTGTAACGATGAGAATGGAATCATCATTTGCCCCAGAGAAGTTAGATGTGTGATGGGACAATGTCTTGAATCACACCCATAATGCTATGCAGTTAGAGGAGATCATGGGAAATAACCACTTACTTTTCATGGCCATTAAGGATGATGCAGGGGAAGTGGGCACAGTGGACAAGAAGGAACACATGCCGACAAGTAAGAATGAAACTCCAGAGTGGGAACAGGGAATGAGATTTAAGGATGGGTTACTGAGGGGAGCTATAAAAGATCAACATCCTGGAGAGAGTTTTAAGAATAGGAAAGAAAGCCATCTAGACAGACTATTTTAATTGTAATATGATCTTGAGATAAGAAATTGGTCTAGGCCACTGAGGTTCTTCCAACCTTTCCCGTTTTCTTCTGTCTTTAGCAGTGGGCTCCTTTTTCAGAGAAGTCTTACACAGAATGTATATATAAGTTAAGATGCAAGCACTCTTTTTATTTTAGTAGTTTAAATTTATAACTTTTACTTCCTATAAAGTCAATCAATGAGAAAGAACCACTATTGATACAACCACTGGAATTTAGCTTTTTTTTGGTTGCTAAGTATCAGTAAAATCCTAATTTATATGAATAAGGAACTACAGATGGCAAGGGGCTCTCCTGGTTTGTCTGAACACTAGAATCTCAGATGAACCCTCACCCGCAGAGGCACAGAGGATGCTTTACTCTCCACCGAAACCACGGTGACCTAGTGGCCCACAGGAACCTCCTGTAGGTTTTGATATAAATACATTTTATCTTGGCATGATTAAATTTCTGGAGAATTAGCATTTACTAAGTGAATCAGGGGGCAGCCTCATGGCCAAGTGGTTAAAGTTCCACATGCTCCACTTTGAGGGCACGGGTTCAGATCCTGGGCGTGGACCTACTCCACTCATGAGCCATGCTGTGGAGCATCCCACATACGAAAAATAGAGGAAGGCTGGCACAGATGTTAGCTCAGGGCTAATCTTCCCCAAGCAAAAAGAAAAAAAAAGGGAGGATTGGCAATGGATGTTAGTTCAGGGAGAATCTTCATTACCAAAAAAAAAAAAGTGAATCAGAGCCAGCCCTGATGGCCTAGTGGTTAAAATTTGGTGCACTCTGCTTTGGCAGTCCGGTTTCAGTTCCCGGGTGCAGAACCACACCACTTGTCTGTCAGTAGACATGTGGTGGCGGTAGGTCACAGAACTAGAAGGACTTACAGCTATAATATACAACTACATACTGGGGCTTTGGGGAGGGGAAAAAAAGAGGACGATTGGCAACAGACGTTAGCTCAGGGCGAATCTTTCCCAGCAAAAAAAAAAAAAAGTGAATTGAACCAAACCTTTGCAGATCTATGTGAAGAATCTCCAGGAGACCTGACAATTCCTTAAAGTCCCTTCTGACACTTGCAATGGTAGACCTTAGGAGGCCTTGTTACTGCCCTTGATGCCCCTGGGGAAGGCTTTTGCCATTCTGCCTTCAAGCTTGGTCTAGCCTACTGGAGGCCACGTGAAGGCAAACTGAGGCACTGAGCTGCCAACCAGCAGTTACAGCAGGTGAGTGAGTCAGGCCACCCAGCACATACACCTCAGGGAGTTCCCATGACTGCAGCTGCCTGAATGAGCCCAGGGGGGGACCAGCCAAGGCCCAGCCCAAACTGCAGAACTGTGAACAAAGAAATGAGCATTGTTTTAAATCACTACATCCTGACACTGTCTGTTACACAGCAATAAGTAACTGATACCTTAAATAAAGATATATATCTGATATAGAAAAAACAGTATTTGACATTGATTAATAAATGTACCAAATACAATTTTTAACCCACAGCTAAGTATCAATGGCTTACTAGTATGCATGTGCTCGACTTTCCCCTTACCTGGTTTTGGCTGACCTTTTCGGTGTCAGTACTCACTTTTGGAATGTTTTCTGTCAGATGTGTCTGTGTGACCGGGTTGTTCATTGGCTCATCAGCTGCTTGTTCCATTTTAGCTCCAAATATGGTCCCGTTTGCGGTCTACTTTTCTCTTTTTAAAGACAGATTTAGAGACAGATACTTATGTTGTATAAATCAAAATATCTTTTAGCTGTTAGCATTTTGTGTGGATGCCCCCTCCCCACTGAATTTTCACAACCAGCTGAACTCTGTCTGTGGCTTGGACGAAGCACTCAGCTAGCGTTCTTGTGGTGCAGGCTACTCCCTCAGAGAAGGGCATAACCGGGCCCATAGCTCACCATATACTTGCATTAGAGGCAGAATGGAGAGCCAGTTAAATAACCTCATTCATCAGTTACAACAAAAAGAACACCTCTGGCACTGCAGTTTTTCCCACGGCACTCACATGCTTCGATTATTCTGTTTCTCTTGTGTTGATCATTAGACTGTGGCAGCGCAGAGGGAAAAGGCACAGACCTAGGGGGTCCTGAGTTCCAGCCCTAGCCCTATCACAAACGGTGTAAATCTGATCAAGTCTGTCTCTCTGCTGCAGCTCAATTTCCCCATCAGTAAAATGGACTCAGTGCTCATCTTCTTGTGACAGGGCACAGGATGCTGGCGGGGAGGGGGGAGTGTAAGAGGAGACAGAGCTCTCCTCGGTAAAATTAAAGCCACCCTGACCACGGGCGGAAGAATTCTGAATGTCTGGGGTCATCAGAAACCCTCGGGAAGTGGTCAGAGTGTGGTGGGGACTTAGCGGTTCACAACCTGGAGACAGTCACGAAGCACACCAGCTGACAAAGTCCTACGACACCAAACAGAAAAGTAGTTTAAAGAGAAGTTTTAGTGACAGCCCTTAGGATGCAATGCTCTCTTCATTCAGCCATAATACTGAACTGCAAACAAAGAGAAGCCATTCAATTTTGGGTTACGATGTATTTGGTCTTCCACCTGTTTTCTTGGTAGTGCTCAATTTACTTAAGTCAAGGATCCCCTGACATCTGGAGACAGTGAAATCCATGGCAAAGAAAACAGTGTAACTGCTTGCAAAAGCCTAGATTCAGACAACACTCTTCAGTGAGGAGGTGGCAGGCAGGTAGCACTGGGGTTTCAAACACGGAGATAACTCCAATCCAATTCCACACCTTGAGTTACACAGACACACACACAGACACACACAGAGTCACGTGTCCTTGTAGGAACCAATTTTGTGGGTAGCTGAAATGGCCTTGAAAAAGACATCCTCAATGTCTGATGGGGTAATTTTGGGGAAGCTTATTTCTGAAATCATAATGGAAGCTATCAGGAAATATATTTCAGAACTTCTTTTCATGGACCTTTTCCGAATGCATATAACGAATAAGTAAAGTTGACTTGTAGTTCTATGCCTATCCCGTCCCTCTCTCTCTATCCCATAATCCTCTCTGTGTTGGCAGCGGCCCTGTCATCTGTTCACCCTAAACAGAGGTGGCTGGTGAGCTCTGACTCATTGGGCTCAGCGTGTACCAGCTCGGGGAGGAGAACTTGGGCACTTGCACCAAGGCTCAGCACATAGTGTGTGATAGGAGTTCCGTCTGCCTTGCTCACCACTGTTTCTTGGCATGAAGTGTGGTGCCTGGCACAAAGTGGGCACCCACATACCCACTGGCCTCCTGAGTATATGCTGCCTGCACATGCCCAGGCAGACTCCCTTCTGCTCTGTGCCACATACACACACACACACACACACACACACACACACACACACACACCTGTCTCCGATGCAGGAGCCTCACTGAGGGCCACACTCATGAATACCCACTGCTGGCTTCTCAATTTCCCCAGATACTCAGGGAATCATGACGAAACGAGAGGGCAGACAGCATTTGGAGTGATGCAACCACAAGCCAAGGACACCTTGACTTCAGACTTCTGGTCTCCAGAACTGTGAGAGGATAAATTTGTGTTGTTTTTAGCCACCGAGTTTGTGGTCATTTGTTACAGCGGCTATATGGGAAATCAACACAAGTATTCTTTGCACTCCTGAACTCCAAATAGTACAGCTGCCTCTTCCATAGGCACCCTGTACTAGTAGAAAAGGAAGAAGCCTTAAAGCCTGCTCCAGGCCCCTACCCCCCAGTCTCTAGGGAAGGATCCAGGAGGTGAAAGGGGAAACCCATCCTGCCCCCGTGGATCCATACCATTCAATGCTCAGGCAATCCTCAGCTAAGCAGCCTCTTCTAAGAAGAAAATCAAATCTGCTTTATCTCAAGTTATACACACGTTATACTAAAGTTTGTAAATACTATGATCTAGATAAGAACTTTAGTGATACTTTAGCCATCTCTAGGGAATGAGTCAGATCCCACTGGCACCCCCAACCGAAATCCCCCATGTACTATATGACAGGGGTAAAACGAACATCAAGAAGAGCCCTGACTCAATAGACATTTCTCCAAAAAAGATATACTTTACACATGGCCAATGAGCACAGGAAAAGATCACTACCCATTAGGGAAATGCAAATCAAAACCACAATAAGATATCACTTCATACCCATTAGGATGCCTATTATCAAAAAACCCCAGAAAACAGAAAATAACAAGCGTTGACAAGGATGTGGAGCAACTGGAACCCTTGTGTACTGCTGGTGGGAATTTAAAATGGTGCAGCCGCTGTGGGAAACAGAATGGTGGCCTCTCGAAAATTTAAATATAGAATTATCATAGGATCAAACAATTCCCCCAAACAATACCACCAAAAATTCAAAGCAGAGATTTGAACAGATATTTGTACACCCATGTTCACAGCAGCATTATTCACAGTAGCCAAAAAGTGGAAGCAACCCAAGTGTCTATCGACAGATAAATGGATAAAGAAGATGTGGTGTGTATATATATATATATAATGAAATACTACCTAGCCATAAAAAAGACGAAATCATGCAACTTGTGACAACATAGATGGACCTTGAGGGTATTATGCTAAGTGAAATAAGTCAGATGGAGAAAGCCAATACTGTATGTGCTCACTCATATGTGGAAGATAAACACACACAGAGATATGGAGAACAGATTGCTGGTTACCAGAGGGGGAGGGGGTCGGGGAAGGATGAAAGGGGTAAAGGGGCACATATGTACAGAGACAAACGGAAACTGGACTTTTGGTGGTGAACACAATGCAGTCTATAGAGAAGCTGAAATATAATGATGTACACCTGAAATTTACATAATGTTATAAACCAATGTGACCCCAATAAAACAATAAAAAGTAAACAAAAAAAGTAAATGTAGTATCTAGATACAATGGAATACTATTCAGCCTCAAAAAAGAGGGGAATTCTGCAATATACTACAACATGGGTGAACCCTGAGGACATTATGCTAAGTGGAAGAAGCCAGTCATGCAAAGACAAATATTGCACGATTCCACTTTATATGAAGTATTGAAAATAGTCAAATTCATAGAATCAAAGAGTGGAATGGTGGTGGCCAGGGGCTTGGGGAGGGGGAAGTGGGGAGTTGCTAATCAAGGGGCACACAGTTTCAGTTAAGCAAGATAAGCTCTAGAGATCTGCTGTACAACGCTGCTCCCAGAGTCAACAATAACCTATTCTACACGTCAACATTTGTTACGAGAGTAGATCTCATTATAACTGTTCTCACCACGATAAACTAAAACAAAATAAAAATTAAAACAGGAGAAATTCTGACGCATGCTACAAGCATGAACCTTGAGGACATTATGCTAAATGAAATAAGAACCTTGGGGACATTATGCTAAGTGGAAGAAGCCAGCCACAAAAGGACAGATACCATATGATTCCACCCATATGAGGTCGCGAGAGCAGTCAACTTCAACTTCACAGAGACAGAAAGGAGGATGGTGGCTGCGGGGGGGGGTTCGGGGGGCGGTTTGGGGGGGGGGGGGGGGGGGGCGGGGGAGGGGGAGGAAGGGGGGGGGGGGGGGGGGGCAAGGGTTTCATGGGGACAGAGTTTCAGCTCAGGAAGATGAACAAGTTCTGGATGGTGGGGATGGCTGTGCAGCAAGGTGAAAGCACTTGATGTCCCTGAACTGTATACCTAAAAATGGTTCAGATGGTCAATTTTCAGTTCTGTTTATTTTTCCACACATACACACGTAGCTCTGAATGGGAAAATAAGACCCCAAAGAGCAATGTTCTAGGGGCTGGGATCATTAAGGTTCACACATCAGAAGCCTCAAGTCTTTTTCCTTTAAAATGGTAGGTCTTTGAATCCACGTGAAATCAGTATGTATGCCCTCTATACACATTGGGACAAAGTCTTAGGCTAAAAACAACCTAGGAAAAGAGACCTACCTTCTACTGGTGAAATCCAAGTGCCTCGTTCAACTTCTGAGCAAGGGGAGGAGGGCTGCTGATAGGATTTGATGAAGAGAGAAGTGAGTGAGCCCAATCTCCTCCTTCCTGCTGGGGAAAGTTCCCAACCACTGAGTCCTGGAGACAAAAGGGACAGATAGTCTGTCCATTTCAAACCAGATGGAGAGAGACGAGTGTCGCGTTCTTCGAAAACGTGGGAGAGCAGCCTCTTTGTAAAGGGGAAATGCAGAGCAATTCAGAGGAGTGTGTTGGGGTAGTCGGGGCCCTGCCTGCTGCCTTCCACGGAGTCAGTGCGGGAAGCTAAAATGTGGCTACTGCAAGCTCATCACTTTAGTCTGTGGACAGATACCACCTGTCTGTACAAGAAAAACTTAAAGATGACTCAAGGCAAAATGCACTTCCCCAAGGACTCAATCAGCTCAACCTTGTCCTTTCACAGACCTGCGGGGCCTCTCTGCTTGTCTGTTTACTTTTAGGACGCAGAAAGGCCTTGGCTTTGAATTTGTGGTGGCCACTGAGAAACCCATCAGCATCCTGCAAGCTGTAGCTAATGCTGTTCCCTCTGCCTGGAATATCTTCCCCTCCTCTCCATGGTGAGCTCCTCTTCATCCTTCAAGGCCTAGCTCAACTGTCATCTCTGTGAGACCTCCTCCCCCTGCCCCAGGCAAGGTTAGCTGCCTCCTTAGCACTCATTTATGCTCCCATTCTGACATTCAGCATGCTGGTTTATACTTTTTCTTCCACGTCTGTCTTGGCCCAGTAGGCTGTGAACCACTGGAGGGCCAGCAAAGAGCCTGGAATGGAGTACAGGTTCAACTGTGCTACTGCGGCTGGCCTAAGAGACCTCATCTGTGGGGTGGCAATCCTTCCTCCTGACCTCAGAGCTGCTGTGGAGCTCAGGCAAGCCCCATGGGTAAAAGGGGAGCTGCAACTTATACAAGAGCACCTGGGGGTCAGCTCACTCATTCCTGCATTCCCTCATTCACAAGTCACCGAATGTTGGCCACTGCCAAGCAGAACCTGCATAAGACACAGTGCTGACCTTCAGGGAGCCCACCATCTGGTGTGGGAGACAGACTTAGCAGTGAACTGCAGAAGTGCCTTTAAGCTCTGATGAGGTTAAATGCAGAGCAGGTTGCCTGGCCCGAGCAGGCGATCCCTAAGCCAAGTTCTCAAGACCACAGAGGAGTGAGTCAAACACAGGGGGTGGGTGTCGGTGTCCTGAAAGACATCCCATGGCCAGGGGTGGGAAGGACGTGGTGATGGCACAGAGCCAGCATGTTGTGGCAACTGTGACAAGTTGCGTCACAGCGAGTGTGAAGCAAGGTTGGGAGCAAAGTTGAGAACACGCAGGGGCTGTGTGTCAGGCTAAGGAGTTACCCTAATTGGAGATGAGGGAGGCCCTGGAAGTTGTAAACAGAGGTGAGTGTTAAGATAAGAAAGATCGCTCTGGCTGCAGTGTGGAAAAGGAATTTTAGGCAAGTCTAAGGCTCGAGGCACACCACGAAACGGGAATGACAAGAGCAAATCAGAACAAAGAACTAATATTGCCTGAAAACCTGCTAAATGTCAGGCGCTTTTACATATGAGTATATTATACCATTAAGATCCAAAAGTGTCCAGTTAGGCAGACAGTACGAGTCTCATTCAACAGATGAGAAACTGAGGCTCAGGGAGGTCAAGTGACACTGTGGGGCCCAAAGTCACACGGCTGGTACATGGACAGGGCAGAACTTGTGGCTGTTCCTTCTATTCTGGCAGGCTGCCACCCTGCAGACTGACTGGGAAGTAGGGTGTGAAGGGACATGAAGTTAGAGGGACTAGCAGGGCAAAACTGGGCAGGAGACTCAAATGCCAGGCTGAGTGTGGACTTTATTCTGTAGTCATGGGAAGCCTCTGAAGGTTTCAGAGCATGCGGGTGACCTAAGCATAGCTGTTCACTGGGAAGACTCCCCTGGCAGAGCAGGGTGGACTAGATAGGTGCGAAGCAGGAAATGGGGGGCCTACTCACCAGTTGCCCAGCCGAGATTTACTGAGCACCCGCTGTGTGCCCCACCCTGCTCCAGAGACTGGAGCACCAGCAGTGAGCAAAACAGAGCTGCCTGCCCTTATGGATCTCACGTTCCAGTAGATGGGCAATAAAGAACAAAATAAAGAAGTGGAATATGCAGAAGGTTAGAAAGTGATACTTACTATGGGAAAAAAGTAGAGCAAGGTGCAGGGTTTGGGGGTGCCGGGGACTGCAGTGCTAAACAGGGTGCTTAGGGTGGCTCACTGCCAAGACGGTACCGGAGCGAAGACCTGGAGGAGGGAAAGAAGTGGACCCGCAGGCAGAAGGAACAGTTGGAGCAGAAGTTCTAAGGCAGGAGACTGTGCATTTGAGGCCCAGCAAGGAAGCTAGTGTCCTGGGGCGGCCAGCGCAGGCCAGAGGAGGGGCCGGGCAGTCAGGCTAGGCCTTGAGGTGAGAACTCTGGCTTGTACTAGTTGAGAGGCTGCTGCTGAAGGCCTGAATTAGAAGAGGAGCAGCAGAGGTGAAAAAGAGAAAAGAAATGGCATTTGAGGGGGAGAACAGATAAAACTTGGAGGCTGGTTAATGGGGAGGGGACAGGAAAAGAAAGAGTCAAATATGACGAAAAGGTTTTGGACCTGGTTCATGCTCAAAGAGGAAGAGTGCAAAGGGCAGAAGGTCGGTGAACACTTTCCTTTAACGAATGCTAATAAACCTCAGGCCTTTCTTGGCCTGAGAAACTTAAGCTCTGTCCCCTGCCTCCCTAAATGCTGCCCCAGTGCCCAGAGGAGAACCAGGTAAGGGCTAAGGGCCACGGAGCACTCTTACACTGGGCTCGCTGAGGAGGGCGGCTCCACTGCTGCAGCTTCGTTTCAGCCATACCCCTGCACACGCCCCCTTGTAATTCTCCAAGCACGCCTCACACTTCCAAAACCCCTCTGTGACTTTGCTCATGAAGGTGTCTCGACCTGGAACGCTCCTCCCTACCCGCCTTGAGTGTTTGGGTGTGAAAAAGAGTATATCTTGATGACTTCTTCCCCTCGTGCTCGCTCATATCTCCTTCATTCCTTTCAAAGTCCGTTCCCAGGCCCCCAGCTCACCTTCCTGGGCTGCTTTTAGCCAGGTGAGAACTAAAGTGACCCTCTCTTGGAACCTGGTCTGCAGGAGGGGGCTGCTCTCGAAGGGAAACCCTCAAAGAAAGATCCTCAGCTGGATTCAGCTTCTAAGTCCCAGCCGTCCAAACCTCTGCGACAATGCTCGGCATGTCCCTTCCCTTCTCTGGGTCTCAGGTGCTCCGTCAGTACAGTCTCCGCTACACCACGCAAGGTCACGGTCTTCTCTGGCCCCTCTGATCCTAATTCAGTCTTAGGCCAGACCAGAGAGCACCCGACCCGGATGGTCCCACCCAACCCCTGGCCCTCCCGCCTGTCGCCGACTCAAGGCGGGCTCCAAGGGCAATGTCGCGACCCTTACCCGTCCGTAGACACGCTCCTGGCCGGCCTCCGCGCGCCCGAAGACCGCACCCACGGAGCTCCAGCCGCCAGCGGCCGACCTTTTCCTCCCTCCCCGCGTGAGCCGAGGATCAGCCGAGCCTCCTCCACCGAGGGGATTGGCTAGGCTTGCCGCTGGCTCAGCCAATCGGCGCTCACGGCGTGATACTGCCCAATGAGGCCAGGTCTCGGCCGCGAGCGCACCGCCCCATGACCTGGGCCTGGCCTTTGTTGGGTTAGCCCCACCCACTCCAGCCCTGCACCAATGGGGAGCGGGGCCGCGCGCGCGGGTCAGTGGGAACGGCGCGGAGTCGGTGTGTACGTCGGTTGCCGTAACAACGGGCGGCGGAGTCCGTCAGCGATGGTGAGTGCCAGCCGCCCTGTCGCGCCCCGGGCGCCCCGCGAGCAGAGGCTGAGCCCTTTCCGGGCCTCGGTCCGGCCCCGCCGCCTCTCCTGCGCCGTTCTCAGCTTTGGCGCGCCCCTCCTTCCTCCGAGTTCGTTCCCGGAAGGGTAGTGTAGAGACGCCGGGCGCCCTGCTGGGCCTCTGATTCGCTGCTGCCTCGCCTTCACCCACACCGGGCCTCCACCCGCCCCTTGGGCTTCCTTGGCCTTCCCCGGCCCCCTCGGTGACCGTCTTTGGGCAAAGAAGACTCGGATTCCCCGCAGGTCCCAACCCTTCTCAGACCCTGGCCTCCTGGCCGCCTCGCTCTACCAAAGTTTCCGCACAGACCTGGGGGGAGGTTTATTATGTTTGATTGTTAACGTGCATTTTAGAATGTAAATATAGGGACATTCAGGGGACGCTTTGAGCTTCTTGGAGAAGGGACAAATGGGCCGAGTGGATTGAGTTTTATTATTCGACATTGACAGACTGTACATCTTAACCTAGTAATAGTTGGCGAAATCTAGAAGTAATCAGAAAGTCGGTGTACTTAGAGGGAAGTGGAGTACCACGAGTGGTTGTTGTAAGGACATTTCTAGAATTAGGATTCCCAAATTCAGGCAGGGCTGATTATCTGTACAGTTATCCACAGTCAACTCCTTGGCTAGCTCTCTTTGGGGATGATTTTCAACAAGAGATGTCCAAAAGAACAATTCTTAGAGACCATAGTAAAGAAGAGAGAGTGATAGAGGTGCATGGAAAGATTCATTGTTCTTTCCAGGAAACCCTATTGTCTTTCCTGTTAAGCAAAGCTTTGGAATTGGTTGGTGTAGACAATTTTTAAAATAGATATGGTTGTCTGTAACTTTTATGTAAAGCATGAACCGTATTGCATAATATTGTGCTTATGTGTTTGTAAAACGTCTAAAGGCCTCTAACTTTAAGAAGGCGAACATGGCATCAACTTCCCAGCGAAAAAGGATGAGTCCTAAGCCGGAGCTTACTGAAGAGCAGCAACAGGAAATCCGGGAAGCTTTTGATCTCTTCGACGCTGATGGAACTGGGACTATAGACGTTAAGGAACTTAAGGTAAGCACCATGCATTCCTGCTCCGCTGCCTTGCCTTTCCTCTGCCTCTTTCTCTTCTTTCTCTGTCACTGCTCTACCCCTTTTGCCCTCTTCTCCCCGTGAAAAATAACAAGAGAGGATGCACTGTGCTCTGTTTTCCCGTTTTTACTTACCTCGTGTTATTAAAGAAAGTTGAACGTAAATATCGATTTACTAAATGTTATAGTGTTTTCTAATCATTTTAACATGACTGTGTCTGATCCTGGCTTAATGCTCTCAACGCTGTCATTTTTGCTCCTGGTAGGTTTAGAGGTACATATTAAGATGATCCTCTTTTCCTTGTAGGTGGCAATGAGGGCACTAGGCTTTGAACCAAAGAAAGAAGAGATCAAGAAAATGATCAGCGAAATTGATAAGGAAGGGACAGGAAAAATGAACTTTAGTGACTTTTTGACAGTCATGACTCAGAAAATGGTAAGTTAGCTAAGATAATCAGCATATTTTCCACCCTCATGGTGGATACATTTGAATCATGTAAATGTCTTCATTGAGGAAAATTTAATACAAACTGGAGAGTTCAACAGATAAAGGATAGTATCTATGACTGAGATCAGGCTGCTTAGATTCTCCTTAGCTTTCTTTGCCACAAAGTCACAAGAAGAGTCATTTTACCCTCTGTAAAGTAGTAACGGTACTACTGCTGTCACTTTTTGCTATTATCTTTCTCTAGCTGATTTGTCAGTGTGATAACCACAATCAGTAAAGCATGTGAACACCAACAATATATTACAGTGTCTTGCATTTTGACAAGACGAACTCCTTATACCTTAAAGTTTGAAATTCTTTTCTCTTCCATTCCTTCTGGGCAGCCCTAGCCTGAGGGCCAGTTAACTTCAGCAGCTACGCTTTCACTCTTCGCTGCGCTGGGGATTCGGCCTTTCAGCCTTTCCGAGGCTGAATTCACCCATTCTCTAGTCTCTCAGGTGTCGCCCTTTGAAAGGGTCTGAAGGGTCAAGAGAGACTATAAGATGTCACCCAGCAGTCCACCTCACTCCCCTGAGTATGTTCCTGTTGGGCCACTGCTCTTTCCTTGGTCTCTTGGCTCCTCTTCCGTGTGGCTCATGCACGCTCTACTGCTCTGTGGAAAAGTAACTCCCTCAGTGTCTCAGGCGTGTTTCCTGGGGCACAGGTCAGTTCCTAGCCTAATAATTCTGTTGCTTTGAAATCATCTAATTATACCTATATTTTTCTTTGTGAAGTAATTTAAGAGCTCAGGAAGCTCAACGTTCTGTGACCACGTAGTAAAGCTGTCCCATATTCAAGGTTGGTTCCCAAATTGCCCCTCTGAGGGCTTCTCTCTATCTTTACCCACCTTTCAGGAATATTGGGAGTTTGAGCTCTTGGAGATTGTGCTCTGTTCCCCTGTTGGAGCACTTGAGATCACAGTCACTTTCTGTGATCTCGTAACGGTAAAATAGCCTTCTCTTTCCTCCCTGCCCATCCCCCACCAAGAAGATCCTTCTTCTACCAGCTTAAGCAGCATATTTCCCCTAATTTTAATTCCATCCTCTGCCCCTATATTTTAAAAACAAAGCCAATTTCTCTTTGGTTTGTACAGAAAGAATGTTTTAAGTCCAATCCTTTATATTTCCTTTTTAGCCTCTGTGTTTATAACAATTTCATTAGTTTGTCCTCTTTTTCTATGCTGGATGATGTTTGATCTCCTGTGACCTCATGAAGGCCATCACCAGGACCATGTGGTGCTGTAGGGGCAGGGCAGAGGAATAGCAGTGTTTCCCTACTCATGTGTTTTATGTTCTACTTGTTCAGTCGGAGAAAGATACCAAAGAAGAAATCCTGAAAGCTTTCAAGCTCTTTGATGATGATGAAACTGGGACGATATCGTTCAAAAATCTCAAACGCGTGGCCAAGGAGTTGGGTGAGAACCTCACTGATGAGGAGCTGCAGGTTTGTAATGCGCCAGACTGGAACTCAGAATTCCTGCTTGGAGTCCTGTTTTACTTTTCGGAGTTACATTTTCTCTGATGTGAGCACAGCTTTGAAGGAAAACTAGTGTTCTCTTGTTCCTCTGCTGACCACTTAATTTCTCTTTTGTTAGTGTGACAAACCTATGGATCCTGCCCCCAGAAAGATACACATGTATACAATTTTACTGTTTTAGGTTTTAGGGATCCCCTGGTCAAGATGATCTTCAAGATTCCTTCTAGGTGATATGTGTGACGATATATGACTTGCTTTTCAGATAACTTTTCAGGAAGCAAGCTATTATAAAAAGTGCATTTGCGTTGGGTGGGCTCAAACTGTCTATTGATGTAGCATTATAAAAGCCTGTAGCTTCGTCACATTTTAGTTTCATTTATGAATTAATCTAACCAGAATCCTTACTGTCACGCAGGAAATGATTGATGAAGCTGATCGAGATGGAGATGGAGAAGTCAATGAGCAAGAGTTCCTGCGCATCATGAAAAAGACCAGCCTTTATTAAGATCAGTCTCTTCTTTTCTACTGCAAGCAGACGTATCTAGATTTAGTGCCTGCTATTGTGTGAAACCTGGTCTTTGAGAACACAAACTCTTTTTCCCCCACGCTGACCTCCCTGTATAACTTTAGTTAATAACCTTGAATCTTAGACTCTTAAAAGTGTTCTTTGACATTAAAGTTCTTTGTAAGGTGACCTGCTGCTTACTTTAATTCCCCAAAGCAGAGCAAGAGCACGTTAGAGTGGAGAGAAGCTTTTACCAACCTGCCATTCTGCCTTGTATCGCTTCACTCTTGTCATGCGTTCCCACATTTATACCACCACAGAATGACTTCTTAGACAAGCAAATGTTGTACCCGGTGTTATCACAAGCAAGGGGCATCTCTTCAATGGTTCTGGTTTTAATTGTCACCTGAGCACAGCTTTCTCTTTTATAAAACCCAGTGAGCTCTCTCACTTGCATTTGGATGTCTGTGATATTTTTTTGTCTTAAAGCCTTTCTTATTGTGAGCTTTTGTTCTCTAAGGATGAGTTCTTTAGCCTTCACTGTGAGTTCATCTTCTAAACCATTCTGTGGAAGGCAGCCTGGTAGATCCCAGACTCCTTACCAGCCTGTGGACAGAAAACAAAATAATCCTTTGCTACTGGCATGAATTATTACTTGCCCTGGGAACCCATTGATGTGTAAAACTAGTAGACTTTCTATTTTGCCAAAGCCTAAGTGATGCTCTAAAATAGTTTTGGCAAAGTATAAGGCCGAAAAAGAGTCTTATTGGTAATTTGTGCTTGGACAAATCAGGGAAAGCCAGGTTATTAGGACAGTAAGTTGAATTCAGCCAACCTCTGGTCAGTTTATTTGGTGGATGGTGTCTCAGAATCTCAGTGTCAGGTTGGGTTGAGTGACCTTGTCCAGCCCGCTCCTGGCCCTACACGGGATGACCTATAAGAGAAGCCCTGGCAGATAGCATTAAAATCTCTGCCCCAGCCTGAGGGTGGGGAGCAAGAAGGGGCGAGGGGGAATGGAAACGCACTACAACAACAAGGGAATGCTCATTCACCCACCCGAGGAGAGGGAGGGAATGGGTTTTGCATGTGGGGGCATCCTAATCCTGGGATAGGGTTGCCTGATTTAGCTAAGAAAAAGAGAACACGTGGGTCAATTTGAGTTTCAGATCAGCAACAAACTTATTTTAGTACAAGTATATCCCATTTGGACTTTTTGTTGTCTATTCATTGTTGGTATGAAATTCAACTTGACCTGGGTGTTTTGTATTTCAACTTGCAACCCTGTGTGACCCTGGGCCTCATCCTGGGGGACTTGGGGCCCCTCAGATGCATCTGCTGCAGGAGGGACTGCTCCTTGAGAAACATGACTGTTGGGGAACCCAGAGTAGCCTCAGACCTGGCTTCTCACATGGGCTCCAGCACTTCCTGGCTGGGTTATTTGGGACAAGCTATTTCTCTGGGTGTCTCGGGTTCCTTGTCTGTGCAATGGGGAGAAGAGTTGTGCTTAACCCGGAATCACTGGTGGGGGGCGGGGGGGGGGGGTCCAATGAAAACTTACATAAAGGACCTGGCTTTACGGTGTCCAATAAGGAGGCATTTCAGAAGTGTTTGTTCTCACTCTCAGTCCTTTGGTCTGCTTATCACATAAGCTTTCTTGTTACATATGGGTCCATGAAGCTTTTATGACTACTGTCCCCAAGGTAGAGTTGACAGCACTTCCTGGGAGGATTTGACCTTTGTTGCACTGCTGTTTTCTGATAAAGGGCATATGATCTGATAAAGTACATACAATATTGGAAAGGAGTGAAAAGACTGGGCCCTACTTCTCATTTTACTGTTAACTGTCACCCTCCAAACGTTCTTATCTCCTCCTGCTTAATGTTCTCATAAATGAAATCGTCAGGAATCTCTTGGGGGGAGGGAGAGTGGTAAGTAACGTGTTATCCCTGAGGATAAAAACAAGCATAAGGTACTCACCATCCGCACCTGGCAGCCATTCTCAGATAGGTTTGCAGTTGCTCAGTGGAGAGGATGGGGACAGAGACAGAGCACAAACCAGTGGATGTGGTATGGGGGCAGAGAGTTGCAGGGAGGTCAGGAAGATGGGGACTTAGAGGGAACCGGGGCCAGTTCATGTGGAGGCAGACAAGAGAGCTGTAAGGGGGTGGGGGGATGTGGGTGGAAAGGGGGCTGTGGTAAGTTCATGTGGAACTGGACCAGATAGATGGAAAGGTTGAGAGGGATGGGGAAGGAATAGTAGGAGAGGTCATTGCAGGTGCAGATTATGCCGAAAGTTGTAGAGTGAGTGGTGGGTGATGGGGAGGGAGAAGAGCAGAGGTCAGCTCACATGGGACTGGACCAAGAGATGTAGGGGAGATGGCAGAAGGGTCGGGTAGGGACAGAGAAGTAGAGGAGGTTAGTTTCTGTGGGACTGGACCAGGGAGATGTATGGGGAGTGGTTAGGTAAGATCTGGAGTGTGTGGAGGTAGATAGGGAGAGGCAGGGCAGGTCAGCTCACGAGGATGGTCTACAGACCTGGAGGGGTATGAAGGGGGATTGGCAGAGAGAGAGGGGAACAGGGGTCAGCCTTTGTGGGTGGACCAGAGAGATGTAGGGGAAATAGGGTGGAGTGGAGTTGGGGAAGTAGCAGAAGTCAGTTCAATTGGGGATGGACCAGACAGATACTAGGGGGTGAGAGGGGACTGAAAAGTAGAGGGACTGAGGTCAGTGCTTATGGGCAGGGAAGAGTGAGTAGGGAGGGAGGGGAAAGGGAGCAAGGGTTAGTTCATGTGCAGATGGACTAAAGCTGTGGGAGCTTGGGGGTGATGGCGAGGAGGAGGGAGCAGGTATTAGTTCATGTTCAGCCCTGCAGAGAGCTGTAGTGGGATCAGGGGTGATGGGGAGGGAAGGAGTACAAAGGTCAGTTCATGTTGGACTGGACCGGAGAGCTATAGGGGAGTGGGGGCGGGATTTTGACATAGAGAATGCAGATATTGGTTCATGTGAGTATGAACCCGAGAACTCTATGGGAGTTGAGGGGAAGGGAGAGGAGGAGGGAGCAGAGGTTCCTTCATGTGAAGCTTGACCAGAGGTATGCAGGTGGAGTTGAGGGGAATGGGAGCAGAGGTTAGTTCATGTGAGGGTGGAGTAGAGAAGTGCAGGGGTATGGAGGGATGGAGAGAGAGAGAGAGGGCATTCCATGTTGGGCTAGGTATTGGAAAGGAGAGGGAGCTGAAGTTGATGTAAGATGCGCCGGAGAGAGCCATACGGAGATGGCAGGGATGTGGGTGGAGAGGGAGCAGAAGTGCCTTCATATGGGGCTGGAGCAGAGAGCTGTAGGGGGATGGTGGGGTCGGGGAGAAGAGGGAGCTGGGGTCAGTTCCTATGAATATGTGGCAGAGATATCCAGGGGGATGGTGGGAACGGGGGCTTTAGAGGAGGACGGTGGATGGGATGGGGAGGGAGAAGAAATCAGTTCCTGTTGGGCCTTGAGGGCCTTCCTAGTAACTCGGGGACATACTAAGTTTCCTTGAAAGAACTCTCTGGTGGATTAGTCTTTTCTTTGCTCCAAAGTGTTCGAACTGCTATAAACAGCTGGATTCATGGGTAGTCATACTCAAACTTAATATAAGTAGAATCTATCTAAGGAAGTTGTTTAAAGAAAGGAGGTAGCTCAGTTTCTGTCCTTTTAGACGTGGAAGAGCTGCTGGACTCAGAAGGATGACAGGGCATGGAAGGGAGGAAAGGCATACTGGCTGCTCTAGGGGGCCTCTTGACATCCTTTCACCCTCTATCAGATTGGAAACTTTTGTTTTTGTCATACTGTCAAATACTAGGATTTTGGGCAGCAGACTCAAAGGGAGTAATACACTCAAAACAACACTTTACCCATGATTACAACACAATCACACCTCCATAGAAAACAGCCAACAGTCATCCCACTACACACTTAGTTACTCTTCGGTTGGACTAGAACTGCTTGCTCCTTGATGGTGCTCCCTCATGAAGCCAAGTTCCCCTACAGTCCAGGAACTACCCTTTTTTGAGCCCTCCATGGCTGTTGTGATCAGTGTCTTACAGCAAGTGGCTCCCTCCTCTGCTCTATGTCTCATGACCTGCTCAGCTCAACATCTTATATTCTAGGGGCTGGCCCCATGGCTGAGTGGTTAAGTTTGCACACTATGCTTCAGCAGCCTGGGTTTTGCACTTTGGGATCCTGGGCTTGGACCTACACACTACTTATTAAGCCATGCTGTGGCGGCATCCCACATAGAAGAACTAGAATGACCTACAACTAGGATATACAACTATGTACCGGGGCTTTGGGGAGAAAATAAAAAAAGAGGAAGATTGTTAGCTCAGGGCCAATCTTCCTCACCAAAAAAAGAAAAAAACCCCATCCTATATTCTAGAAGTCACTGGAATATCGTGCATCTTCAATTGTAGCAAAAGTAATCAGTCTGCACTGATTGCAGCTGTGAAACAGTGACGCCATCCCAGCATGCCATGCTGTGACATATCAGACACATTTTGTGACCCAAATCTTCATCAGCAGTGCCCAAAACTCTCACAGGGGCTCTGGGCCCATTTCTAGAACATCACCGTCAGAACTTGATGTGTCTGGAAGCCAAGTCACCTCTTCTCTAGCTTCTCCCCACTGATCCCCCTTAACCACCACCTTCAGGGAAGGAGCTTAGCCTTCAGACTTAGTCATATCTGGTTTAAATCCCAACTCTTATGCTCATTGGCTGTGGCCTTAGAGTGACATGAATGAACTATCTTGAGCTTCTGTTTCCTCATCTGGAAAATAGGGGTGCTGTGAGGTCAAAGGAAGCTAACAAGTGTCCGGTGTATAGCGTAGCACTGACACCTGGTGAGCATGCAGTGGGTCATGCTCCCACCCACAGCTTCATGTAGAGCCAATCCACTCCTCTTGGCCGCTGACGGTCACTGTGCATTAGCCTGTTTTTATCTTAGCTTGGACTGTTCTGTCCTAAGTGCCTGTGTGTTAACCTTGGCATAAAGTTAAGTTCTATCCACGTACCTAGGCCTCTGCCATTGTCCCTCTTAAAATGTTGCCCCTATCTTTTTCCCAAATCTGTATTCTTTTCTTCATATGAAACTCCCCCTCAGAGCTCCCTCCTTCCAGGAAAACTTTTGTTTGAGAGTAGAGAGGACTTGTGCACTACTTCCCAGCTGGGATTCTGAGACAGCAGCCTTGCAGATGTATCCGTTGCCATTAGGTGGGGTGCCAGGATGGAGAGGCTCCAAGGCACCGAATCACCTGGAATCCGACAGCGGTTCAAGCTGGATCTTCTCAGTACCCCCGGAGGGCTGTGGTCCCAAACAGCCTTGGAGTGTGATGGAGAGGATGCCATAGTGGAGAGAATCCTGGCAGGGCTGTAGACCCCTCAGAAAAGCCACTAGGTACGGACACTGATGGAATGCTAGCTTGTCAGCTTGGGTGCTTGCTTAAGTCTA
Organism: Equus quagga; assembly: GCF_021613505.1. NCBI lineage: Eukaryota > Metazoa > Chordata > Mammalia > Perissodactyla > Equidae > Equus > Equus quagga. Next base: position 2,562,201 of record NC_060276.1, read on the forward strand.
ATTAAAAGAGAAGAACATGACATGTTTGCATTCTGAGTGTGTGCAGAGAAAATTGTTTCCCTGCTACATGGCCTTATTGAGCCACACGGAGCAGTTCTCGGGGAGGAGCACAGCTGTGTCTTTATAGCTGTGCTTCGGGCCTGGGGCAAGGCTCTGCCCACAGTCTGGCTCACTCATTTACTAGCTTTGTTGATCCTCTAGCAAGGACTTATTGACTCATTAAAAAATTCTAGTGTTCCATGGCTCTTTTTTTCCCCTGACCCCTATTCCTTGTTATGATTTGAATTGTGTTCCCTTAACATGTGGGTGTCCTACCCCCAGGACCTCAGAATGTGACCTTATTTGGAGACAGGGTCTTCACAGAGGTGACGAAGTTGAAGTGCGGTCGTTAGGGTGGGCCCTAATGTAATCTGACAGATGTCCTTTAAAAAGGGGACATGTGGACACACAGACACACACAGAGGGGAGACGATGAGAAGACAGGGAGAAGACAGCCGTCTACAAGCCAAGGAGAGAGGCCTGGAACGCATCCTTCCCTCAGCCCTCAAAAGGAGCCAACCCTGCCCACGCCTTGATCTCGGACTTCTGGCCTCCGGACTGGCAGACGGTCCGTTTCTGTTGTTTGAGGCGCCCAGTCTGTGGTGCCTCGTCACAGCAGCCCCAGCAAACTCATACATCTCTCTTACTGAAAAACTTCCTCTGTTCCCCGCAGTGTCCTGACCAGGAGTGCACATGGTGATATCGAGGAAACGAAACCTGGACTTGGACTCTCTGCTGCAGAGCTCGTCGCTCCATGCGCGCTGGATGTGGCCTCTTCTGAGACGTCCATGATCGCTTGGGGGTGTGCAGTGTTGCCACCTGAAAGCTTTTTTTCTCAATTTGGAGTAAAAGATTGTACGTGGATGTGAAGCCATCTCCTTAGGAGATGTTCGTGAGAAAATATTTGTGCAATCTCTCATACAAATAGGTCCAAAAGGTACACTCATGGTTACAGACTGAGTCAGAAAAGCATGGGAAAGATGAGTAAGTAGAGTGACAGAGCCTCGGATGGCGGTGTTGGCCAGGTTGTTGTTTCTAACCTGCCTTGCACAGTTTCAGAGAAATGCTTTCAGGATCAACCTGACTATCTGAAAGAGCAGACGCCCACGTCATGAGGGGCACCATGGAGCAGCAGCGAAATGTCTCCTGAGCTGGACTAGTGAAGTCCCATTATGTGACCCCTGGCGAGATACCTAAAGCCTTAGTACCTCACTGGTTTCATCTGTCAAAGGGGAGTTATTAATAGAGCCCACCCCAAGGGTAGTTGTGAGGATCAAATGAGCTAATATAGCTAAAGAGCTCAGAACTGAGCCTTACACGCAGCATGCAAGAAACGTTTGTTGAGTGAATAAATCCAGAATTTGGCTGCAGTCTTCAACTATAGGGTTTGGGAGTTACATCATTCATCCCAGTGGTGCGATGTAGGGGTATTAGAACAGGGATTCCTAACGCAGACACTTATATTTCAGGAGTTACACTTGTACTTACCCTGAGGAGCTTCTTAAATCTTCTGAAATGACCTGCACAATTTGTGGGTACAAGCAGGCAGGCAGTTTTCATCAGATTTGTTCAAAGAGTCCATGAGCCAAAAAAGATTCAGACCCACTGTCCTGGAATTGGACATTGCCATTTGGGGCACGGGGAGAATTGTGCTAACCCATAGCATTGTGTTGTAGTGTTGTGTGTGGCACCTGATGTTGATGTCCTCTGTCCACACAGGCATTCCCTGAGATCTGCCTGTTTCCTGGCCCTGCTGGGTATTTTCTGCAGGAAATGGTGCAGTCTAGCACCATTTCCAGGCCATGCCTGAGGGCCTGAGACTGCTGCTTCCTTGCTGCTCCGGGGCCTGGGGATCTACAGCGCTGTCTCTGTCCCTGTCTAGACCTCCTGACAACCATTCGCTTGTTGGGGCCTCCAGGATCCAGCCTCACCTCTTGCCTGGATTTCCTGCCATCTCCCCTCTCTCCCCTCTAGCCTTTTTTAGCTTGAAAATCAATCTTCTTGAAGGAAAATGCCAACAAAACAGGATTTATTTTCTTCCAAGAAGTTACTCTTTCCCCTCCTTACACTGACTAAATGGCCTTTTACTTATCTGTCTTCAGCAGTTTTTGAAAGCTTCAATCCGTTTTCAGCTTTAGCCTCCCTGAAATTATTCTTTGGGATCCACACCTTTGCTTCCTTTTGAACCCATCATTAGATCTGTTCTTGCCTCTATCTTTTGCATTTATTTGTTCATGCATTCACCAAATACATAATGAGCACCTATTCTGACCCAGCCTCTGAAGTGAATGAAATATAGTCCTCGGCCCCATGGGATTTACATTCTTGTGAAAGAGACAGACAGTAAAAAACCTCAAGAAAATTAAGCAGGTAAGGAGTTAGAAAAGGATGAGGGGGTGCTATTTTAGACAGGAGGGTCAGGGAAGGCCTATCTGTGGAGATAACATTCAAACAAGTATTTGAAGCCATGCAGAGGTCAGGGGAAGAGTACCCAGACAGAGGGAACAGCAAGTGCAAAGGCTCTGAAGCAGCAGCAGGCTGGGCTTGAGTGAGGAACAATGAGGAGACACATGTGGCTGCAGCACAGTGAACAAAGTGAAAAATGGCAGGCTGCCAAAGGGGGCAGGGGTCGGGTAAGGTAAGGCCTTGCAAACCCCATAAGTAAGGGTTATGTTCTGTGGGTGACGGATGTCATCACTGACCTCTGTGCAGGAAAGTAATCTGCCTTGCATTGGCGGCTGGGTTGAGAGTTGCCTATGGGAGCAAGGGTGGAAGCATGTATCTTTTCACAATATGAGCTCATTTGGAGGTCTTCCTGCATAGCCACATGGCTGACTTTTTAAAAAAACCCTGTTTGGATTACTTGAGACTGGGAAATTTCTGGAGCAACTTTTGCTCTGGAATTTGAAGTGATACAGGCAGATTTTGCCTTTTTAGAATCCCCATCATTCAGCAGCCACTTTCCCTTCTAGAGTCCCTAACAATAAGACCACAAATTGTGTTGTGTGCTATTTTGCTTTCTGCCCTTTTCCTCCCAGAGTCTGCCTTCTCAGGTCTTCTCCTGTAAGCTCATGGCTGACGTCCACCCAAGCTTGTCTATTATTATTATGAACTTCAAAATATCATTATTATTTTCTCCCAAGTTCTTGGTCATTTCCTCATCCACAGCCAATTCCTCTCTATTGCCAGTCAGGTTTAACAGCTCATTCTAGGCACAGTGGCCTATAACTCCAAGACCCAGGGTTTCCCAAACTCTTGCTGGTTGAGAAAGGACTTGATCCCTGCATTAGCAGTGTTGCGCGGGGATTATTTTTACCCCGTTTTACAAATAAAGCAGCTGAGGCTCGGGGAGGTTGAGCATGGAAGCTGCGACTCAGGCTCAGAGTTTCTGACTTGAAAGTTCTTGCCCTTTCTACTCTATCACTCTGTTCTCCAGGTAAGACGATGTGCTCCTTGCTTCGGTTAGTTTAAATACTTCTTAAGTGAAAACTGAATGGTTTATCTCATTCTCTTTCTCTCCAGTTTGGCTTACATGATTTCCATTTTTAAGTTCTTAAATGCACCACAGTGTCCTGCCCCGGGTCGAGGCCCCCAAAGAGGCTCGCGTGACCAGCATCATGGCTGCTTTTATGTGTCAACTTGACTGGGCCATGAGGCGTCAAACATTATTTTGGGTGTTTCTGTGATGTTGTTTTCAGATGAGATTGACATTTAAATTTATAAACTGAGAAAAGCAGATGGCCCTCCCTAATGTGAGTGGGCCTCCTCCGATCAGTGGATGGCCTGAATAGAACAAAAAGGCTGACCCTTCCCCTGAGTAAGAGAGAAAGAGTTCCTCCTTTGAACTGGAACATCAGCTTTTTCCTGCCTTCTGACTCAAATTGAAACATCGGTTCTTTCTGGATCTTGAGCCTGCCAGCCTTCAGACTGGAACTTCATCATGCACTCTCTGGGGTCTCCAGCTTGCTGACTCACCCTATAGATCTTGGGACTTGTCAGCCTCCATACTCATGTGAGCCAACTCCTTACAATAAATCTGTCTCTCTCTCTATGTATATATAAACAGACACATACACACACATACATATAATTATATACACATTCTCCTGTTGGTTCTGTTTCACTGGAGAATCCTAACTAATACAGCCAGCAGAGGGCGATCTCCCATCAAACGCTGCCTGTTTCCCATTTGGAAATGTTGGACAGTTGTTTTCTTCAAAAGTGAGAAAATCTTTCTAAGTTCTTTTTTTTTCCAGACGAAAGAAGGTAATTTCAGAGAGAGAAAGTAGCATGAAGAGTTGCTGGTATAAGTGATAGGAGAAGGTCATCCCAGTACAGGCCTGAAGCCTTCTAGGAAATGCATTCTGCATGAGATAGACACCAAAGTTCTGCAGCTGGCGACAAAATTACCCCCATAGCTCACTCTTCCTGGGAGTCAAAGACCACATTATAACCAGTGGCATAAGCTTTAGGGCGAGATTTCAGAAATGGAACTTCTCTAACAGAAAGAACAGTGGAATGAGTGGAAAGTAGGGTGGAAACTGACATTACTGACATAATGTATGCATACCCATTATGTATAATCTTACGTTCTTACCTATGTAAGCTTATAACGGCAGAGAAGAAGGTCTGGATGGATCACACCAAACTGTTAACAGTGGTTTTCTCTGGAGAGAGGAAGGTGCTTGGAGGGGGCTACAGTGAAACAGACTTTCTCCTTTTATTCTGTTCTGGGTTTGAATTTCTTAAAACAAGATTCATGTATGATTTTTATGTTTAAAAATATTATTAAGTAACATTTCACACATGCTAAGATGGCTATAATAAAAAACCCTCAGAAAATAACAAGTGTTGGTGAGAATGTGGAGACATTAGAAGCCTGATAAATTGCTGGTAGGAATGTGAAATGGTGCAGCCACTTTGGAAAACGGTTTGGTGGTTTCTGAGAAGGGTGAACATTGAATTACCATATGACCCAACAATTCTACGCTTGGATGTATTTCCAAAAGAGTTGAAAGTAGGGGCTTGAAAAGATATTTGTACACCCATGTTCCCAGCAACATTATTCGCAGTAGCCAAAAGGTGGAAACTCAAGTGTCCATCGACAGATGAGTGGATAAACAAAACGTGATCTATATACACAATGGAATATTATTCAGCTATAAAAAGGAATTACTTTTTTTAAATTTGTTTTTAAAAATATTTTAGGTCAGGGCTTTCTCTCCTTTTCTTTCTTTCTTTCTTTTTTGTTTTTTAAAGATTGGTCCTGAGCTAACATGTGTTGCCAATCTGTTTTTTTCTTCTTCTTCTCCCAAAGCCCACAAGTACATAATTGTATATCCTCGTTATAGGCTCTTCTAGTTCTGCTATATGGGATACTGCCTCAGCACGGCCTGATGAGTGGTGCCATGGCAGTGCCCAGGATTTGAACTGGCGAAACCCTGAGTCGCTGAGGCAGAGCACATGAACTTAACCACTTGGCTGCGGGGCCAGCCCTAAAAATGAATTAAATTTTGATATATGCTATAACATGGATGGATCCTGAAAATATTATGCTCAGTGAAAAAAGCCAGGCGCAGGAGGACGAATAGTGTATGGTTCCGCTTATATGAGGTACCTACAATAGGAAAATCCATAGAGTCAGAAAGTAAAACAGAGGTTACCAGGGCCTGGGGGAGGAGAGGGGAGCTATTATTTCATGGGGACAGAGCATTTGCTGGGGATGATGAAAAAGTTTTGAGTATATATAGTGGTGATGGTTATACAACATTGTAAGTATATTTAGTGTCACTGAATTGTGCACTTACAAATGGTTAAAATGATAAATATTGTTATGTATATTTTACTACAATAAAAACACCTGAAAATTCTTAAGAGAAAGGGGTGTCGTGCTATTAGATCCAGTTGTACCCTTTCACAAAGGGGAAATAAGTGGCTTCTAAGGACTACAGGGGAGCAGCCTCAGTTAGATGGATGGTCTGTTCGTGTGAAGCAGCAGGTGCTGAAGAAGTTTCTGACAGTTGGAATATAGAGACGTGAGGATCCACTGTCATCCAGTTCACACTAAACTTTGTGAGAGCGAGGACTGGATCTCTCTTTGCTCATAATTGCAGCCTTAGAGCCTAGCATAGTGTCGGGTGCCCAGTAGGCACTCAACAAATATTTGTTGAATCAATAAATGAACTTGTGTGACTTGCTAATAATCTACTTAAAGCAAAACATTCTCCCTCCTACCATTTTGGGCACCATTGCCTATTATTTGTTGCACAATGAGAAGTACAAGCCTGGGATTCATATATTTGGTTGTCATTAGCACAAGATAGAGTATCAGTTGGGATGGGCCAACTGCTGTATCAAACAATTTCTGTATCTTAATGAGCTGACTCAAAAAATTTTATTTTTAACTCATGTTATAGTTCAAAGTCAGTGGGAGCGGATTGGAGTGGGGGTTGGGCTCTGCTCCACGCCGTTGGGGACCCAGCTTCCTCCTGTCCAGTAGCTCCAGAGGCCCCTAGGCATGCCCAGGTCTCCACTGGCTTCTGTGCACCTGGCTGGCAGATGAGTGAAGACAGAGATCTTGGAGGAGCACGTGTGAGGTTTGAGTGGCCAGATCTGCAAGTGTCATGCATTCCTTTTCCCCATACCTCATTGGTCAGAACTCAGTCACATGACTACACTGAATCACAAGGGATTCTGGCAAATGTGGTCTAGCTGCAAGTAAAGGAGGAAAAGTGCTAAGAGAAGGCTGCTCAGGACCGAAGTCACAGGAGCTTCAGTGTTTAAGAAATGGGAAGAGAAGGAGAGGCAAAGCAAAGAGACTGAAAATAAAGAAAGTGACTGCTAGAAACCCAAGGGAATGAAATGTCACAGAAGCAAGGGGAGAGTGTGTCAAGAGACAGACCTTAGCAAGAGCAATCTCTGTGGAAATCAGATTGCCATGACTTAGGGGTGAAACGTGGGTGAGGAAGTAGAGGAATATATGTAGGACATTTTTGAGAAATTTGACTGTAAAAGGGGAAGAAGAGAAGGATAGTGGCTAGTGGTCACGAGGAAGTGGCATGGAGTAGAATTTTTTTTAATGGGAGAGACTTGAGAATGTTTGAATGTTTAAAGAGAAGGAACTACAGTAAATAAAAACAGCGTGGTATAGGGCCAGGAACAAATAAACTATTGGAACAGGAGAAATGGTCTTGAAACAGACTTAAGTGTGTATAGCAATTTGATTTATGTCAGGGATGGTGGGAAATGATGGACTGGTTTTGATGCATCTATGTATGTGCTCATCTATTTGTACACTTTTTTTCATAAAGGATTTAAAAAGACTTCTTAAAAAGATACATTCTGGAGACAAAATAAAACAAATGTTTAAGGAGGGAGAAAATGACATGTTGGGACAATGAAGTGAAACGCGTTTTGGTTTTACAACTTTAAACATCTGTTTGATACTGACTGCTTTAAACATCAGTGCTGAGCTGATTTTCGATACCTTGATCAATTTGTGCTGTGATCTATTAGAGAATTCTATTTATGTAACTCGCTCTGCAATGTCACTTTTGGGGCAGAGATTCTCATGTGTATTCTGGAGAATCATGCAGTCTCTGCTCTTTGCACCGTGTATTGTGCAACAGCCTTTGACCACAAATAATGAAACCTGACCTGAACATCAGACTGGCACTGATTGTTCTGGCCTCAGAAACAGCTTCTAAATCAGACAAGAAGTTCAGTTTCATTTCTCTATAATCATATCTTGTTCCTGACCCCAAGTGGCACTCTATGAACCATCCTATGCTGTATTTACTCTGAACTCTTTCTCCTAAGCTATTTGATATCCCTAAGCCTTTGCATATCCTTATGTCTACAATATCCCCTTATTTCTCCTCTCCCTCCAGCAGACTTATTCTTATCCTAAAAGATACAGCCTACCTGTCACATGCTCTAGGGGAATTTTTTGTGACTGGCCTGGGCTAGAGCTATACTTCTCTTTGTGCTCCCCCAGCCCCTGTCCTGTCCACCGTAGCTCTAGTCCTGCTGGGTCAGCAAGGTCATCTATGCCACTGACCTTGCACTTCAACTCTCCATGCTCAGGGCCCAATACCTGGCCTGGCCAGAGTTGGCATATGATGCATGGAAACCTTGCAGCAGAGAGCTGGGGATTTCTATTTGCAACCACAACTAACATTTTGACCAGGATGATGATTACATGGGAAGGTACATTTGTCAAATTTCTTGTCAAGCTTTACACTTATGATCTGTGCAATTTATTGTATGTACTTATACCTTGATAAAGCACTGTTAACCTAAAAAAATTTTTTTAAAAAGAAAAAAGAAGAAAAATCGCCTTAACTACCTGCCGTTGCTTTTGCTCTTCAGGGGAGTGACAGGATTTTCTTGGTAGATAGCTCTTTGCTTAAGGAGATACTTGGCTGCCTCGGGGATGAAAGGAGAGAGTCAAAGAGAGAGCTGAATTACTCCTTAGCATGAAGGCAGCAGAATCTTGGATTTCCCAGTGCAAAATAAAAATTCAAGGCTGCTTATTCAAAAATTGAATTTCAAGATGGTGACAACAGAGCACTATACCAAGCGTGCAGAGCCCTTCTAAGCATGGGGCCCTGTGGGACTGCCTAGGTTGCACACTCACGAGGCTGGCCTTAGTTCTAACTTTGGGCCTTCTCTTGAAACCAAGCAGGTGTGTGCATGTGATAATCTCTGGAAAAGTGCTTTACAAACAGCCAGGTGCTGGATTTGAAGATTAAAGAGCTTCCCAAAGCCCAATGTCTTCCAATTCCTGGCATTTGGACTTTTCTATTAGTTTGCTTACCCCATAGCACTCCCTCCTCACCCCCCTCTCAAGACATCTCACGCAGTGTGCAGCCACCTGTCACTTGGCTATAGGCCAGGGTACCCTGAAAGGATCGGAGTTAAAGGGAGACCGTTCATTCCCTGGGGCTCAGACCTAGAGCCATTCTCAGTCTTCTGTCCTCTAGCTAGAGCAGTCTGGTTCATGTGGCAGCCTGGGAAATACCAGTGTTCCTTAGCAACAAGGCCGAACCAGAGCTGTTGCTAGGGAAACCCTGGGATTTCCATAGCTACCGAGAGCACGGTAAGCATCTCTGCTCCCACAGCTGAATGAATATATCTGGTGTCAGCAGAAGAGGAGGAAAGGGAACTGATATTCTGCTGCCAAGGAGGGCAGGGCTGGTTCCTCTGAATCTCATTACCTGCACAAAGAGAGGTGAACAGGTCATCAGGGGCAGGACCATTCCTCAAGGCTGGCGAATGGATGATCTCTCCTCATACATAGACCTCCAAAAAGTGGCTAGTCAACTTGGAGTTGCGTAGTCTGTGGGATTTTCACAGTGCCTGGTTCCCCTGGTACAGAAATAATCTTATTATATTGAATCTACATATCTGTGTGCCCTCCCACTCCCAGCGGCTGGGATCTTCCTGAGGCTGTGTCATGGGCTGCTGTGTCCCCAGTGCCCAACACAGGGCAGGGCTTCTTAACCTCCTTGCTCATCTGGGGAAGCCTGTGGGGCCCTTCTCAGAATAATGTTTTTAAATGCATGAAACAAAATAGGTAGTATTACAAAGGAAAGAAATTTTATTGAAATACAGTTATTCAAATATTTAAAAAGTCACAATCGTGATTATAAAATATATGTGCATCTTATTGATGCATTAAATAACAAGACAGAGTGGCAGGTCTGACAATTACTGTAATTTGGAAGTCGTAACAAGTACAAAGGATATTTGGGGAGAGCTGCTGCTGTGATAACATGATACGAAAATATCAGGGATTTCTCTCTGTGACAAAGTCACAGGTACTGCTAATCTGTTTGTGGTCGGTTGCCTGCATTCATTATGCATAAGGCTAAATTTCAGATAGAAGTTAGTGAAATTAATGAATATTCTTCCCCCATCTGATTCCACAGACCCCTAAATTCTATGCAGGTTGTGGGCTCCGAGTTTGGACATCGCACGCTATATGAATGAATGAGTGAATGGCAAATGAATAAATGAACAAACAGTGAAAGAGGAGGAGCTGAGAAACTTGCTTAGGTTCCTTGAGCAAGTGAGCGGCTTGGCAAGAGGAAGGGCCTTGTTCACAGTCACCCGGTCACCTTCAGTCACCCTGTTCCTTGTCACTTTTTCCTTTAAGAGCTGAGGAATTTCAGCAAATGGTCTTGGAACAACTGGGTATCTACATGGAAAAGAATGAAGTTGGACTCTCATCTTACACCATATACAAAAATTAACTCAAAATGGATCAAAGACCTAAATGTAAGTGCTAAAACTATAAAACTCTTAGAAGAAAACATGGGGGAAGAAACTTCATGACATTGGATGTGGGAACAATTTCTTGGATATGACACCAGAAGCACAGGCAACAAAAGGATAAATTGGACCACATCAAAATAAAAAAATTTTGTCTATCAAAGGAAACAACCAACAGAGTGAAAAGGCAACCCATGAAATGGGAGAAATATTTGCAAATTATATATCTGGTAAGGGGTTAATATTCAAAATATATAAAGAACTTTTACAACTGAACAGCAACAAAACAAATAACTCGATCAAAAAAGGCAAAGGTCTTGAATAGACATTTCTCCAAAGAAGATATTTGTTCTGAGGAAAGTAAGGAGCTGCTGGAAGGTTTAAGCAGAGGAGAAATGTGATCTAATTTATTTTTTAGTTGAGATCCTTCTGATGACTGTGTAGATAGCAAAAAGATGCAGGCTGCAGGTGTTGGGCTCTCGCACGGTCCTCCCCACTAGTGGCCTTTCCTCGCACCTGCTGAGGCACAGTGGTCAGAGGCAGGGGCCTGCTGTCCCCTTCCCGTGTTGGCTTGTGCTCCTGGATTTGGAAGTCGGGAGTCTGGGTCCAGGCATCAGTTGCAAACCAGTAAAGTTAGTGAGGGTAAGGGGCCCCCCGTGGGCTGGGGAAGCAGGGGCAGACAGGAAGGCCTGTCGGGAAAGCAGTCAGCAGTCCTTGGGATTCTCTCCTTAGTCAGACCGCTGGAGGGCAGAGGTGCCGGCTGGCAGCGTGCACTCATGGTTCTCTGCAGAGGCAATCAGGCTGCTAAAGTGGTGAGGCGGCAGGGGCAGATACAAATGTTGCCACTTCTCTCCGCTAAGCTGGCCTCACCCTCAGGTAGAGGCTCCCTCTTCCCAGGACCTTTGCCTCACGTGTCTTCCCAGGCTCCACTGCCAAAATGCTGCTTCCTATCTCTAGCACTGCAGCCTCAAGTCAGGATAAATATTTTGCATTTCTAGGGACACGATCTGCCAGGTTTTGTCATTTTGGCCATCACCATTGTCACATTCCTCAGAGTTATCCAGCGAGGAAAGGACTGCAAACTATCCACTGTATTTAGCAACAAAGAGACAGTGGAAACTGAGATTGCATTCATTCACTCAACTAAAATGTATGGAGGATCTGCTATGTGACAGGCACTGTGTTAAGGAAAACAGAAAAGAAAGAACAATAAGAACAGGGAAGGAGCCAGGTTTCAAAGCAGGGAGAAAGTCCAGGGCCAAATCTGTGTCCCTTCTGCCCCCCTCAACTCCTAAAAAAGGCTCTGGAAGCCATAAGCCCCACCAAAGGGGCCCATATGACCCAATCTACCTGCCTTATCACAAGTAGGACTGGCTAGGTGGCAGGACCCTGGGAGACCATGCACCCGAACAGGCTGAACCCAGAGCTGGGGAGTGGGATGTCCTCCTACTCCATCCTGCTGGTGGGAGTCCGGGCAGGATTTCAGGCAGCTTTGGGGGTCAAGTCCCACAGCCCGGCCTTTCCATCACAGGCACCTGCAGAGCATGCAGCAGTGTCCAGGGACCTTGACCTGGGACTTACAGCACTAAAAGATGACAGACCAGGGCTGGGGTGGCATGGGCTTTGCTCAGGGAGAACCCACCATTCTCTGCCTTCCTCTGTGTCCATTTCTTGTAATTATTTGCATTTATTTCTACCATCTTATTTTGTCCTTTCTATTTCTATGCTTCTTTTTTCTCCCTTTTTTTACTAGCTATCCACTCAAGCTTTTAAATTTTAACTCCTTCTTTTCCCCTCTACTGGCTTGGAAGTTATACATTCTATTTTTCTTAATGGTTTACCTCTTGAGCATTCAACATGCACAACTGACTAAACAAATCTAAAATTAATCACTATCTTTGCACTCCTTTCAAACTGCACAAGGATCCTAGAACATTTTGATTTTGGCTGCCCTTTCTCATCTCATATGTTAATGCTGTCCAGTTATTTTGCCTTGTTTCTATTCTCCTCAAATTAAGCACTTTCATCATCATCTTTATTGTCATTGTCATCCTTGTTCTTGTTTTATATATCTAAATATAAAAAATTGTATTATAAATGTAATGTATTTATTGAATTTATATATCGTAAGTATAATTTATATAAATTTATAAATATAATTTATAATAGAGTATAACTAAAACTTATATAAATGTGACTTGATAAATATACCAACTTGTAAGCACTTTTGGTGCCTCCACCACCACTGCTGTGCAGGGGGTTGCAGGCAATGGCAGTAGTGAGGAGCTGCCCATCCCTGGCTTCCCTGGATACAAATGGGCACAGTGGGGGCAGGAGTGCCAAAGGAAGAGCATGCCTTGTGTTCCAGGTGAAGTGGAGGTGAGGGACTTGCTTGTGAGCTCCTGTGCACCACACTCTGGAGCTTCAGAGACCCATGGGTGAAGCTTTGATATTACTGACAGGTTTGTCTTGCCAGCTGGAGGCCATTTAAGGGGTATGGACTCAATGTAACATGCGTCTATGGTCAGATTCTACACGTCCTGAAATATTTACCAAAATCTGTGTGTCAAAATCAAGAAACCATGTAGCCCAAATCCATCACCTCACAAAAGAAAAATGGCCCAGAAATGGGCAGTGGCCTGATCGGAGTAATGTGGGAAAGACAGGACAATAACCTAGTTTTACTGCCTTCTGCCTCCATGCTCTTTTCACTACAACATGCCATTTTCCTCCAGTCATTTGTGGCCTCCCATCCTGCTCTGCCTCCAGTGTCCTATATCTCTGTCATTGACATCACCAACCACTGAATGGCCGAAACCAGAAATCTGGGAGTCATCGATGACACATCCCTCTCCTTTAGTTCCTGAACCCCATCTATCTCCAGGTCTTAGAAATTCATCAAATCAATTTACTTTTCTCCACCTCAACTACCTTCATCCCAGCCAGTTAGCAAATACTGAAGACCTACTATTCTGAGGCACCGTTCTAGATATTAGAACACAGCAAGTGAACAAGACAAAGTCCCTGCCCTCAAGGATCTTACATTCTGGTGTGTTTGTGTGTGTGTGAGAGAGAGAGAGAGAGAGAGAAAGAGAATTATAGAGGAGTGATGGATAACAAGTAAATAAATACAAGACTAAAAATATTGAATTGTACAGTTTAAATGGATGAGTTATATGCTATGTGAATTATACATCAATAATGCTGTTTAAAAATGCCTGAGGATCATTTGTGCTTCTTTTTCTGTGAAACACCTGTTTATTTTGCCCATTTTTATAGTAGGTTGTCTTTTTATTTTTAGTTTACAGGATTTCCTTATACATTCTGGATACCAATCTTTTGTTAAATATATTTGTTTAAAATATATATTTATATATAATGTGAAATATACATGCAGAAAACTGCATGTACATACAATTTAACAGTGGTTGTGAACCTAATACCCATATAATCATCACACAAGTCTAGATATAGAATATTACTAGCAATGTAGAAGCCCCCCCATGTGAATTATATCATCCACACTAAAAGGGGAGGGTTGTGATAATCATTTTCATTTCTCTTTCAGTTTTACCAACTTCTAATACATTTATTAACAATATTGCTTAGTTTCAATATCGTTTAAATTTTCAACTTTTTATTCAGGTTTAATTTTCAAAAATAGCTTGCATAGATTTTAAGCTCACAGTTATATGAGTTTTGGCAAGTGCATATGCTCGTATGTCCACCACCAAAATCAAGACTTAGAACTTTTCCATGACCTCAGGAAGTTCCTCCATTCCATTTCCCATTCAATCTTTCCTTATCCAAGGAAACCACTATTCTGATTTCTATCACTGTAGACTAGTTTTGCATGTTCTCAGAGTTTAATTGGAATCATATACTGTGCACGCTTTTGTGTCAGAAGTCTTCCCCTCAACATAATGTTTTTGAGAGTTACTCATTGTGTTGCATATATCAGTATTTTATTCATTTTTATTGCTGAATTCAATTTAAGAATATATCAAATTTTGTTTAACCATTTACCTGTTAAAAGACATTTGGGTTGTTTCCATGTTGGGCTGTTATGACCCTGCTATGAACATCCTTATACAAATATTCTTATACAACTATTTCTTTAGACATACGGCCTCATTTATTTTGGAGAAAATACCCAGAAATAGAATTTCTGGGACATAGGGTTGGTGTGTGTTCAACTCTATTTAAAAATTGCTTGTGTTTGGTCAGATTCCCAAGAGATTTGCATACAAGAAGACTATTGGAAATGTTTTCTGGTACAACACCTCTGAGGGAGTGAAGAAAGCAGGGAGGGAGAAGTAGCGGGGGGAGCTGAATTGTGACTCAGTCACTATAGAGACTTCATCTGATCCCATGGGGAACTCTGGAACTGGTGTGGCCCTTCAGAGTTGTCCCTGAATTGAGAGGAAGGAGCCCAGTCTTTATATACCTGCATCGATCAGTCATTGGATGTAGCTTTCTCCTGGGGAGATTACATAACCTTGGATTAGGTTAAATCCTCCAATTAAGAAGCAAAGATCGTCATCTTGGATAAAAAAGCATGATCCAATTACACTTTCTCTATAAAATTCTACTTTATATATGAAAAAGAGATCAATCAAAAATAAAAGAATAATAAATGATCTACCATGGATTGGCTATACTACCATCAGACAAAATAGATATTAGAACAAGGAATATTATTAGAGATGAAAAAATAGTGATAAAGAGGTCAATCTACCAAGAAGACATACTAATTTTAAATGTGCACATACCTAACAACAGAGCTTCAAAATAAATGAAGAAGAAACTTACAGGAGAAACAGACAAATCCACAATTATATCTGGAGATTTCAATACCTCTCTTTCAATAATTGATAGAACTAGTACATAAAAATCAGTAAAGATACAGAAGACTCGAACAGCATTATCAACCAACACGACACAGTTGGCATTTACAGAACACTCCACCCAACATCATCAATATACACATTCTTTAAAGAATACATATTTTTTTAGGTGCACATGGAACATTCATCAAGATAGACCATATCCTGGGCCATAAAACAAATCTGAAAAAATTTAAAGGATCAAAGCATAAAAATATGTTCTTGTACAACAATAGAATTAAATTAGAAATCAGTAAAAGAAATCTGGAAAATCCAAAACTATATGGGAATTTAAAATTACACTTCTAAATAACCCATAGATCAAAAATGAAAGCCCAAGAGAAATTAGGAAATTTTTGCAATTGAATTAAAACAAAAATGTAACACATCAAAAATTTGTGAGATGCAACTACAGCAGTTCTTACAAGGAAATTTAAATGTTTATATTAGAAAACAAGAAAAGTTTTCTTTTTTCCAACTTTATGTAGGTATAGTTGACAACTAAAAAATGTATATATTTATGGTGTACAACTTGAAGTTCTGATATACATATACATTGTGAAATATTCATCACTGTCAAACTAATTAAAAGCTGCGTCTTTAAAGTGATCAATAAACTTCTAACCAAACTGCTCAGAACAAAATGAGAGAAGACGCACATTATCAATATCAGCAATGAGATAGGCAACATAACCACAGACCCTAGAGCCATGAAAGAGGGAATATTGTTGCTGATGGCGCAGTCGAGTCTATTCCGACTCCTAGTGACCCTGTGTACAACAGAGCGGAACCCTCCTGGTCTTTTTGCACCATCCTCTCACCTTCTAGTACTTTATCAGAATAGATGCTCCACTGCTATTCATAGGGTTTTCATAGTTAATTTTTTCAGAAGTGGGTGGCCAGGTCCTTCTTCCTAGTCAGTCCTAGTCTGGAAGCTCCACTGAAATCTGTCCACCACGGGTGATCCTGGTGGTTTTTGAAATACCAGTGGCATAGCTTTCAGCATCACAGCAACGTGCAGCCGCCACATTATGACAACCAACAGACAGGTGGTGTGGTTCCCTGACCGGGAAATGAACCCCAGCTGTGGCAGTGAGAGCACTGAGAGCACTGAGTCTTAACCGCTAGACCACCAGGGCTGGAAAGAGAATGTTTTGAACAAGATTATGCCAATAAATTCAATAACATATAAGAAATGGGTAATTTCTTATAAGACAAACTATCAAGAAGGTAGTAAATAATATAAATAGCCTTGTATCTATTAAGGAAATTGAATTAGTGGTTAAAATCTCCCCACCAATAAAACTCTAGGCTCAGATGGCTTCACAGGTGAATTCTTCAAATTTTTAAGGAAAGACTAATATAATTCTGTACAAACTTTCCCAGAAAACTGAAGAGAAGTAAATATTTCCCAACTCATTTTATGGGGCTTTTCTTACTCTGACACCAAAGACATACACAGATAATACCAAAAAAAAAAAAAAAAAAAGAAAAAAAAAAGAAAACTATAGACCAATATCGCTCATGTACTTAGATGCAAAAATACCCAACAAAATATTGGTTGACCATATGTATGGTGATGGATAAAAATTAGACTGCTGGGGGTGAGCACGATGAAGTGTATCCAGGAATTGATAAACAATAATGTACACCCCAAATTACACAGTGTTATAAATCATTATAATCCCAATAAAATTACTTGGAAAAAACCCCCAAAATATTAGTTAACCAAATCCAGAAATATATAAAAGGAATTATACACCATGACCAAGTGGTATTTACTCCAGGTATGCAAGGCTGGCTTAACATTTGAAAATAAATCATTATAACCCACCATTTCGATAGGCTAAAGAAAAATCATATAAACACAGAAATTTGAGGCAGAAAAATCATTTGACAAAACCCAACACTCATTTATGACAAAAACTCTCAGCAAATTAGTAACAGAGGGAAATTGCTGTAACTTGATAAAGAACACCTACAAAACCTCTACAGTTAGCATCATACTTAAAGGTTAAAGACTGAATGCTTTTCCCCTAAGATCAGGAACATCTTGATGAAGATACCTGCTCTCGCCACTCTTATTCAACCTAATACTAGAAGCTCTAGTCACTGCAAAGAGGCAAAGAGAACCCGCAGATGGCAAATAAGCATGTGAAAAGGTGTTCAACATCATTGGCCATTAGGGAAATGCAAATTAAAACCATAACGACATCCTACCATACACTTATCGTAACAGCTAAAATAAATAGTGACAACAGCAAATGCTGGTGAGGGTGTGGAGAAACTGCATCCCTCATACATTGTTGGTGGGAACATAAAATGGTACAATCACTTTGAAAGACAGTTTTGCAATTTCTAACGAAACCAAACGTGCAATTTACTTCCCCAAATTGTGCCATTGGGCATTTATCACAGAGAAATAAAAACTTAAGAAAGAGATTTGTCTTCAGTACTCAGTCTTCATCCAGTCCTTGTACTCAATGTCTGGCTAACTGTGGACCTGATAGTCTGACCCCCGACCCTGCAGGACTCACCTCCCTCCCCCTCACACACCTGCCTCTTCCCTTCCTTCCCTGCTCCCCCCATGACAGAACTCTCAGAGACACACACATTTTCACAACAGGTCCGTTTTATTTAAATCACCATCAGGGCACCCTGCTGCTGTCAAATGACGTCAACACCGTTGGCCATTTCTCAGGGGCCAGACCTCAGAGACTTCTCAGATGATTCCTCTGTGAGGTCTCTGGCCTCGCTCTGAAGTTGCTGGTGGTGCAGGTAGGCACATGAAGTGCTGGGCTTCTCCATGCTCTCTCCGTCCTCCTCTGCCTCACCATAATTCAGCTTTTCATTCAGCCCGTGATAGTGACCGAATAGTGTTGTTCCTCTCGCTTTCTTAGATTTAACTGAAGAGGTGGGACGTTTTGGAGAGGCTTTTTCAGTCGATCTCCCTCGAAGGGATCTTTTGGCCCCCGTGGTTTTCTTGGCCGCCTGGAAAGACAACAGGGTGAGCACAGAACGGCACTGGTTTGAGGGAAGAGGGTGGGAGATGGGTGGGAACAGGGACTTCACGAGAAGGGATGTGGACTGAGGAGGAGGTGTGTGCCAGGCAAGGACAGGGGCGGAGTCTTGGTGGGAGGAGTCAAAGGGGAAGAGGAGTAGCTTGGGCGGGGTCATCTCACCTTGACACTACCTCTGGACCTGGGTTGACAGGAGCCCTTCCTCATCTTCCTCTCTTTGGTGTTTGGCGTAGGTTGTTCGGTAACTGTGCTAGAAGCCTGTGGTTTCCTGGTCACTTTCGCCATGTCAGCGCCTCCCAGTGGTCTGTCTACCCCAGGCCTGCTGACCTGCCTATATATACCCCTTTCCAGGACAGTGAGGGGCCACATCCTTCAGCTTTGTTTGGTCAGCAAGGCTTTCCTCCAGCCAATGGTAGCCCTGGAGGAGGCTTAGACAACATAAAGCACCATCCTGACATGCCCATAGAGGGAGAGGAGATGCTGGGGAGGCCAAGATGCAGCTTAGACATCTCACAATGCACCATTCTGATACCTCCATGGTGGTGGTGGTGGGGCGATGCTGGAGAGCCTAAATACTTCTGTTGGAGAAAGTACACCTAAAGAACTCCCCAAACGCACCTTCCACCCCTCATCATCTTTCCATGTTCAGTTCTGGTGGGTTACATGGCAGGCAGAAGGCGTTTCCTCCCAGCCTTTTCTCATGGCCACCCTATTCAGTGGTTCATTCTCTTTTCTCCCACCCTTCATCATTACCTAATGTTTGTATGTCTTACCTAAAATCCCTCCAAGGTAATGTGGATGTATTTAAAGCTATGTGGAGTTGTGAATCATCCCACTTCCCACCTACAAATTGCTCTTATGCACTGTGAAGATGGTCCATCCACTTTTTGGCTTCTATGAGGGAACTTTTCCATCCATGTCTTTTTTCCAGAGTCCATGTAGCTCTCTGC
This sequence comes from Equus quagga, assembly GCF_021613505.1. Taxonomy (NCBI): domain Eukaryota; kingdom Metazoa; phylum Chordata; class Mammalia; order Perissodactyla; family Equidae; genus Equus; species Equus quagga. The sequence goes on from NC_060276.1 coordinate 2,581,371, forward strand.
AGTTTTCTTTCCAGTCTGAAATCAGCAATTTCAGCTGTCAAAACTTCAGTGAATAAACTTGTGCTGCTGAGTGTGTTAGTCTTGTTTCAAATCTGGGGATCGTGTTCATCTCTGTAGGTGTAGTATCCAGGCTTGAGTTTTAACAGTGTAGAGAGGATGAAGGAGATATTTCCCTATGGAAGTTGTACTGGATGTTTGCATGTAGGAAACTAAAGCCTGAGACTAACAATATTACAGTGCAGCGGTAGGGAGGAGTTCAACATTGTACTTGAAGTTCTGTCCAGTGCATCAAGGGAAAAAAACACCTCCCAATTGAGAGGGAAGAATAAAACTGTCTTTATTCGAAGACCACAAGACGGTCTATGCAGAAAATTCTCTCAATCAAAAAAAACTTCTATAACTAATCATTGGGTTTAGTAAAGTTGCAGAATACGAGATCAATATAAAAAATCAATTGTATTTTTTATATTATAGCAATGAATATTTGTAAATTGAAATAAACAACAGGGCAATTTAAAATAGCTTTAGAAAATATGAAATGCTTAGAGATAAATCTAAAAAAACTCTAGAAGTTCTGTACACTGAGCACTACAAAACTTTGCAGAGATAAATTAACTAAGACCTTAATATGTGGAGATAGATATCTTGTTCAAGGATTGAAAGACTCAATATTGTTAAGATGTCAATTCTTTCCAAATTTTTGATAGATTTAATGTAATCCCAAGTAAAATCCAGAAAACTGTTTAATAGGAATTGGAAGTTTGCTTCTAACATTCATATGGAAATAGATAGGACCCACATAGCTAAAAGAACTGTAAAAAAGGGAACAAAGATGGAGGGTTTACACTAGATTTTAAGGCTTATTATAAAGTGGGAATAATCAGTAGAGTGTGACATTGGCATATCATAGAAATACACCAATGGAACAAAATAGTGCAGAAATAGACATATACACATATACAGACAACCAATTTTTGATAAAGATGCAAAGAAAGATTAGAGAAGAAAGGAGAAATTGTCTTTTCAACAATTGGGTCTGGAACAATTGGATATTCACATGCAAAAAATAAATTTCAATTCATATCTCAAGCTATATAAAAGAGTAACTCAAAATGGATCATAGACCTAAATGTAAAACTAAATCTATAAATCTTCTGGAAAAAAACACAGATGAACATATTTATTGCTCTTGGCTAGTTAACAATTTCTTAAATACAGGAAAAAAGCCCAATCCATTAATAAAAATATTGGTAAATTTGAGCTCATCCAAATTCAGATTTTCTGCTCTTGAAAGACTTTGTTAAGAGAGTGAAAAGACAACCTGCAGACTGGGATAAAATATTCTAAAATCAGACATTTGATAAAATTCTTGTATCCAGAATATATAAAGAATTCTCAACACTCAATAAGAAGGAATAAAGCAACCCAATAAAAAGTGGACGAAAGATTTAAATGCTTCTCCAAAAGATAGATGGCAGATATTCACATGAATAGAAGCTCAATGCTATTAGTCATTAAGGAAATGAAAATCAGAACTACAATGAGAAACCACTACAGAACTATTAGAATGTCTGAAGTTGCAAAGACTGACTATACTGAGAGTAAGGATGTGGAACACTGAACTCTCATTATACACCTGGTGAGAAGGCATAATGGTACAACCATTTGGCAGTTTCCTGAAATGTTAAATATACACCTACCATGTGATACAGACAACCCACTACTAGCTAATTATATAAAACTTTTAAAAATGCAAAATAATTTATTGTGACAGAAAGTAGATCAGTGGTTACTTGGAGATGAGGGTGCAGGGAAGGGGGAGGGAAGAATCACAGATGGCCGTGAGGGGCGTCTGGGGAGGATGGATGTGTTCACTATCTTTATTGTGGTGATGGCTTCCTGGATGTATACATGTGTCAAAACTTACCAAATTTACATTTTATGCAATTTTTGTATGCCAAATATTCCTCAATAAAACTTAAAAAATATTCTAGTCCTGCAGGAAAAAATAAAACAGCTTCAGAAAAGAATAAAAATAAAAGATTAGTGAGAGAATTTAATCACTGGAATTATTCAGAAATGTGGATTATGATGTTGATAAAATGAGAATTGTTTTTTTGAAAAGACTTTATTCTTTTAGAATAGTATTAGGTTCACAGAAAGACTGAGTGGAAAGTACAGAGATTTTCCATATATTCCCTGACCCACGCATGCACAAGATCCCCTACCATCCACAACCCACACCAAAAGTGTACATTTGTTACACTTAATAACCTTCCAAAACAGAAAGCACCAGGCCCAGATGGGTTCACTAGTGAATTTTACCAAGTGATTAAGGAAGAAATTTTATCTCTACAATCTCTTTCATATCATAGAAGCAGAAGGAATACTTCCTAACTCATTCTATGAGGCCAGCATTACCCTAATACCAAAACCAGATAGACATCACAAGAAAAGAAAACTACAGACCAATATCTTTCATGAACATAGGTGCAAAAATCCTCAACAAAATATTAGTAAATCAAATCCAACAACGTATGACAAGAATTATACACCACAACCAAGCGAAATTTATCCCAGATATGCAAGGCTGATTGAGCACTCGAAAATCAATTAATATAATCCATCACATCAAAAAGCTAAAGAAGAGGAATCACCTGATCATGTCAATAGATGCAGAAAAAGTGTTTGACACAATCCAACACTCATTCTTGATGAAAAAAAAAACCTCTCAGTAAAGTAGGACTAGAGAGGAAATTCCTCAAGTTGATAAAGAAAATCTACAAAAAACCTACATCTAATGTCATATTTAATGGTGAGAAATTCAAAGTTTTCCCACTAAGATCAGGAAAAAGGCACAAATGTCCCCTCTCACCACTGCTTTTCAACAAGATACTGGAAGTCACAGCTGATGCAATAAGACAAGACATGGCAATAAAAGATACACAGATCGGGAAGGAAGAAATAAAACTCTTTGTTCACAGATGACATGATCATCTATGTATAAAATATGAAAGATTCAACAAAAAATTCTGAAACTAATAAGCGATTTTAACAAGGTGCAGGATACAAGGTTAATATACAAAAGTAAATCGCTTTCCTATATGCCAGCAACGAACAAACGGAGTTGGAAATTAAAAACACAATACTATTTACATTAGCACCACCAAAAATAAAATATTTAGGTAGAAATCAAGAAAAATATCTATAAGGTCTATATGAGGAAAACTATGAAACTCTGATGAAGAAAATCAAAGAACTAAATAAATGGAGAGATTTTTCATGTTCATGGATAAGACTCAATACTGTCAAGAAATAGGTTCTTCCTAACTTGATCTATGGATTCAATAGATTCCCAATAAAAATCTCAGAAAGTTATTTTGTGGATATGACAAAAACTGATTCTAAGGTTTATATGGAGAGGAAAAAGACCCATAATAGTCAACACAATATTGAAGGAGGAGCATAAAGTTGGAGATCTGACAGTACCTGACTTCAAAACTTATAGAGCTACTATCAAGAATAGACAAATAGATAAATTAAACAGAATGGAGATCCCAGAAATAGACCCACATAAATATAGTCAACTGATCTTTGGCAGAGGAGCAAAGACAATACAATGAAGAAAAGACAATATCTTCAACCAGTGGTGACTGGAAACTGGACATGTACATGCAAAACGAATCTAGACACAGACCTTACACCCTTCACCGCAATTAACTCAAGGTGGATCATAGACCTAAATGTAAAGCATGAGAGCATAAAACTCGTGGAAGATAACATAAGAGAAAATCTAGATGACCTTGGGTTTGGAGATGACTCTTTATATACAACACCAAGGGCACCATTCATAAAAGAAATAGTTAATAAGCTGGACTTCATTAAAATTAAAAATTTCTACTCTACAAAAGTCTCTGTCAAGAGAATGGAAAGACAAGCCATAGACTTGGAGAAAATCTTTGGACTGTTATCCAAAATACACAAGGAATACTTAAAATTCAACAACAAGAAAATGCACAACCTGATTAAAAAATGGGCCAAAGATCTGAACAGACACCTCAGCAACAAAGATATACAGTAGGGAAATAAGCATATGAAAAGATGCTCTATATCATATGTCACCAGAGAAACGCAAATTAAAACAACGATATACCACTGCACACCTATTAGAATGACCAAAATCTGGAATACTGACAACACCAAATGCTGGAGAGAATGTGGAGCAACAGAAACTCTCATTCATTGCTAGTGGGAATGCAAGATGATACAGCCACTTCGGAAGACGGTTTGGAGGTTTCTTATAATACTATACTCTTAACCATACAATCCAGCAACTACTCTCCTTGGCGTTTGTCCAAAGGAGTTGAAAACTTATGTCCACACAAAAAACTGCGCGTGGATGTTTATAGCAGCCTTACTTCTAATTGCCCAAACTTGGAAGCAACCAAGGTGTACTTCAGTAGGTGAATGGATAAACTGTGGTACATCTAGACAATGGAACACCAAAATTCAATGCTGAGAATAAATGAGCTATTGAACCATGAAAAGATATGGAGGAATCTTAAATGCACATTACTAAGAGAAAGAAACCAATCTGAAAAGGCTACGTATTGTATGATTCCAACTATATCACATTCTGGAAAAGGTAAAACTATGGAGACAGTAAAAAACTCAGTACTTGCTAGGAGTTAGGGAGGGAGGGAGTATATGGGAAATCTCTGCACATTCCTCTCAGTTTTGCTATGAATGGAAAACTGCTCTGAAAAACAAATTGTTATAAAAATTAAATGTCACACTTAAGCCCTAACATTTCCATAATTATATTAAACCGAATGGTCTAAATACTTCAATTAAATGACAGAGAACGGAAGAGTGGTATAAAAATCTGACCCAACTATATGGTATGTATAAGATACTCATTTCACATATGATGATATAAGTAAATTGAAAGTGAGCAGGAATATCATTGCACCTTTATCTGTAACAGTAAAAAATTGTGAACAACCAAAATGTCCTTTGCTAAAGGAATGGTTAAAGAAACTGTGCTTCTTACATACTGTAGACTACTACTCAGCAGTAAAAAGCAGCAAACTCTTGATACATGCAACAATTTGTTTGACCTAAAGGGCATTATTCAGAGTGGAAACATTCCAATTTCCAAAGGTTTCATACTGTATGATTCCATGTATATAACTTTCTTTTTTTTAAATTTTTTTTTGAGGAAGATTAGCCCTGAGCTAACTGCTGCCAGTCCTCCTCTTTTTGCTGAGGAAGACTGGCCCTGAGCTAACATCCGTGCCCATCTTCCTCTACTTTATATGTGGGACGCCTGCCACAGCACGACCTGCCAAGCGGTGCCATGTCTGCACCCAGTATCCGAACCGGTGAACCCCGGCTCCTAAGGGGAATGTGCACGCTTAACCACTGCACCACTGGGTCGGCCCTATATAACTTTCTTGAAATAACGAAGTTATAGAGATGGAGAGCAAACAACTGGTTTCCAGAGATTAGAAATTGTGAGGGGAGAGGGATGAGTATGATTATAGAGGGGTAGCACAAGGGAAGTCTTTGTGATGATGGAATAGTTCTGTATCTTGACTGTGGTGGTGGTTGCACAAATCTACACTTGTGATAAATTGACAGAACTATACTAATACGATGTATCAATGTCAGTTTCCTGGTTTTGACATTGTACTATAGTAATTGCTGGGTGAAACTGGATGAAACGTACACAGGACCTCTCTGTACTACCTTTGCAGCTTACTTGAATCTATAATTATTTCAAAATAAAAAAAATTAAAATATGAATGCAGACTTCCATTTTTTACAACATATTTAAAAAGATACCCTGAACAACTCTCCTCATGAAAACGACTAAAGTGCTGAGTAAGTAAGCATTTAAAACTTAAATGCATCACTCCTTTCAAGTATGGAATTCACAGAAGCATCAATGAAATGATAGTGGGAATCCTGGGAGGTGAGAGAGTATCAGAGTCAGCTTTCATCCCTGGGGTTTCTGGAAAATCTTGGAAGTCTTGAACCTCCATTTTGATGGCTGTATAAAGTACATAGAACAGAAGATGAAGTCTAGAGCCTGCCCAAAGTGAGAAGTCTAATCGAAGATTAATAGGAGGTGGAATAGAAGATACCCTGCTTGGGAACTCCCTAGACCATCAGTAAAAGGATAAACAATAATAAGTCTGCCAGATAGATGGAATGGTAAGGAAATTTGCTTGTTATGGCCTTAGCACTGGGTAGAGGAAAAAAATCGTACCCTGAAAAATTATAGTATTTATAAATTATATATTTTATAAGGCACTGGTGTCCAGAGTATATAAAAAATTCTTACAACTCAAAAATAAAAGAAAAAATGTCCCAATTAAATAATAGGCAAAATATTTAAATAGACGTTTCTCCAAAGAAGATATATGAATGGCCAATAACTGCATGAAAAGAAGCTCAAGATTGTTGGTTATTAGGGAAATGTAAATCAAAATCACAGTTAGATACCACTTCGCACCCATTAGGAGGGCTAGAATCTAAAAGGAAAATAGTAACAAGTGAGGGTGAGGATGTGGAGAAATTAGAACCATCATACATTGCAGGTGGGATTATAAAATTGTGCAGCCACTTTGGAAAACAGTTTAGCAGTTGTTCAGAAAGTTAAACATTGAGGCATTGTTTGATCCAGCAATTGCACTTCTAGGTGTATACCCAAGAGAAATGAAAATATATGCTCATACAAAAACTTGAGCATGAATGTTTATAGTAGCACTGTTTACAATGCCCAAACCTTGGAAGAAACCTAAATGTTAATCAACAAATGAATAGATAAACACCATGTGGTATATTCATACAATGGAATATTATTTTGCCATAAAAAATGAAGTAATGGCACATGCTACAACATGAACGAAGCTCTTGAAAACATTGTGCTGAGTGAAAGAAGACAGACATAAAAGGCCACATATTGTAAGATTCCATTTATATGAAAGATCCAGAATAAGCAAATTGATAGAAACAGAAAGTTAACATAGTAATAGTAATTGTCTATGGCTGGGAGTGTTGGGGTGGGAGGAAATGGGGAGTGAATACTAATGGACACAGGGTTTCTTATTAGGTTGGTGGAAATGTTCTAAAATTGACTGTGGTGGTGGTTGCACAACTCTGAACATACTAAAAACCGCTGAATTGTACACTTTAAATGGGAAAATTTTATGGTATGTGAATTCTATCTCAAGAAAGCTGTTTTTCAAAAAAGCAAGTTGCAGCATAATATGAGCAATATTATTTGATTTATGTAAATTGATGGATGCTTGGGAATATTAGAAACCTTTTATAAACAGCTGACATTTGTATTTACTGAATCCATTATCAATATAATTAAATGATATATATCTCCATTGACAACCTAATTCTGTGAGCAGGTCTGCTTTTCTCCTGTGACAACAGAGCATGCAGGGACCTTGGTGGTGGCTCTAAGTCCTCACACACCCCCATTGCACAAATGAGGAAACTGAAACCCAGAGAAGGGATGGCACTTACGATTTAGTAAGTCAGTGGCAGAGCAGTGACTAGAATGTGAATAGCCTAACCCCTTGTCCAAGGCTCTTACCGCTGGATAAATTTTCATTAAACTTCTTCCTTCCTTCTGCTTCTCCTTTCTTTCTGCTCACCCCCACCCCTTCCCACCTCAAAAGCAGCCCTTCAATTATTTGCTTCATGGATTTTTAAAGAATGTATTTTCGGCCGACCCTGTGGTGTGGTGGTTAAGTTCGTGTGCTCTGCTTTGGTGGCCCAGGGTATGTGGGTTCGGATCCCGGGTGTGGACCTACACACCGCTCATCAAGCCATGCTGAGGTGGCGTTCCACCTACAAAATAGAGGAAGATTGGCACAGATGTTAGCTCAGGGGCAATCTTCCTCACTAACAAAAATAAATAAATAAATAAATAAATAAATAAATAAATAAATAAAAATATATTTTCTTTCCTTGCCTCTCTCCCTTCTTCCCTCCTATTTCCCTTCTCCCTACCTCCTTTTCTCACTTCCTCCCTTTCTTTCCCTTCTGTTTTAAAAAATGAGGCTACTGTTTTCTCAGGGAATGATTTCAACTGGTTCTTTATAATCCACTGTAATCAAGGCCAGACTTTCCCTTTAATCCCCATAATTCTTCAAAGTGTCAGATTCATCCTCTAGGGGTTGCTTTATGAGAGTCCCAGGCAGTGAGGATTGTAAATCTGGGAGGGGATGGGGGAAAGTTGTCACACAAGAATGGGAGTTAGAGAGTGTTGGGGCAATTGCCATTCCACACAGGTCTGAGGCTATGCACTTTCTAGCTGAGTGTCTTAGTTTCCTAATCTCCTTTCATCCTCTCCTCAGTGCCACTGAGTGTCTTTATATGCAAAGTGGAAGACATTCATTTAAATCATTCTTTCTTGTGCTTGGACAAAGGACCACTATTTTTTCTCCTTAATACTCTATCATGTATTTGCAGCCTTTTTTTATGATTATTTAAAGAGTGACTCATGTCTAGCTGTTGGAATGAGGGAGAGAAGAGGCCTTCAGGAGCAAGTGATGTGGGTAGGGGATGTGGAAAACTCATCCATTGATGCCTGAAGTCTTGTTACAGCGCAGATAGTCCTAAGGAGGCAAAAGGGGCCTTAGGTAGGGGTGGGTGCTCTGCAGGATGATATCGCCCCAACAGTAGTGTTTTCCACAACTTGGGAGTGTGTGTCCTCTTCAGGGAACCAGGTCTGGGCTGACTATCCCGTTCTGACTTTTCTGCTGTCTCTGTGCTTGTCAGAGATCCTCAGTTTCTCTTTATACCCTAAGAACACTGCTAAATCAGATTTCTGTATTTGAAATAAAATCAAAGCAGAGACTATCAGCTCCAGGAGTTCCCTCTTACACACAAAGGTATTGCTTCTCCTTTATTTCCTTCCACAATGCTCTATATGCCTGGTCTATTTCTGCAGTCTTGATATTCATCCTAGAGATAGATGTACTCTTTCTTCTTCCTCTCTTCCCATTTTTTTCTCTTCACTATTTAGCCTGGAATCTGACTAGAGGGGAGGCTGTGGCTGCAGTGCATACAGAATGGAGGGGAGTGGAATATTCTACAGACCTTGCCTTAGTCAAGAGATGGGCCTGACCTTGCCTCCCCCACCACTAGCAGCCTTCTGGGCACCAATCAGAGTTCACCACACAGTAGGTACTGGATACAACTGTCCTTAGTCTCCTCTCTGGTACAAAGAAGGTATCATGACTCTAACCTCTACCTCCTTTGGCTAAAGGGCTTAAGCTGAGCAGGTGGGCCCCTGGCTGGCTAGTCCATGGTTTCTTCAGAGTGAGGCACTTGGCACTGTGGTGCCTGGAAGAACCTCTGGTAGTGAGGATACAGCTTCAGGAGGCATGGGGCTCATTTGCTGGCTGGGCTCCTGATGGGCCTTTTCACATCCAGCAGCCTGGAGGGAGTCAGGGAAAATCCCAAGGAAACTATAGCAAGTTCAGCAAGGTTGCAGGATACAAGATCAACACACAGCAATTAACTATATTCATATACAACTACAACAAAAACATTGGAAATGAAAAGGTAAAAACTTACCATTTTCAATAGCTGCAAAGATGCAATACTTAGTTATGAATTTAACAACACATGAACAGGATCTGTATGCTAAAAACAACAAAATGCTGATGAAAGAAATCAAGACCCAAATAAATAGTAAGTAAACGGAGAGACATAGTGTGTTCATGGTCTGTAGACTCAACATAGTGAAGATGTCAATTCTCACTAATGTGATATAAACACACTGATTCAAAAAGTGTATGGACGGGCAAAGGAACTAGAATAGCTAAAACAATTATGAAAAAGTAGAATAAAGTTGGAAGAATCACAATACCTAATTTTAAGATAAGGCTATAGTAATCAAGATGGTGTGGTATTGGCTAAAGGATAGACACATAGATCAATGGAACTGATTAGAAAGTCCAGAAATAGACCCATACAAATATGGCCAGTAAAGTTTTTACAAAGAACTAAGACAATTAAATTGAGAAATGTCAGTCTTTTCTTAATTTCTCTTTCTGTTACTTCATTGTTAGTGTATAGAAATGCAAGTGATTTTTGTATGTTGATTTTGTATCCTGCAACTTTACCATATTCATCTATTATTTCTAAAAGTCTTTTGGTGGATTCTTTAGGGTTTTCTGTATATAAAATCATGTCATCTGCAAATAGTGAGAGTTTCACTCCTTCCTTTCCAATTTGGATCTCTTTTATTTATTTTTCTTGCCTGATTGCTCTGGCTAGGACTTCCCATCCTGTGTTAAATAAGAGTGGTGAAAGTGGGCATCCTTGTCTGGTTCCTGTTCGTAGAGGGATAGCTTTCAGTTTTTCTCCATTGAGAATGATATTAGCTGTGGGTTTGTCATATATGGCCTTTATTATTTTGAGGTACTTTCCTTCTATACTCATTTTATTTAGGTTTTTTTAAAATCATAAATGGATGCTGTATCTTGTCAAATGCTTTCTCTGCGTCTGTTGAGATGATCATGTGGTTTTCATTCTTCATTTTCTTAGTGAGGTGTATTACGTTGATTGATTTGTGGATGGTGAACCATCCTACATCCTTGGAATAAATCCCACTTGATCATGGTGCATGATCTCTTTAATGCATTGTTGTATTCAATTTTCTAGTATATTGTTGAGGATTTCTGAATAGATGTTCATCACTGATATTTTGTGAAGTCTTCGTCTGGGTTTGGTATCAGGGTAATGTCAGCTTTGTAGCATGAGTTAGGAAGCTTCTCCTCCTCTTCAATTTTTTGGTAGAGTTTGAGAAGGATAGGTATTCAGTCTTCGTTGAATGTTTGGTAGAATTCACCATGGAAGAGAAATTAAGAATACAATCCCATTTACAATTGCAACAAAAAGAATAAAATACCTAGGAATAAACTTAACCAAAGAGGTGAAAGACCTGTACACTGAAAACAATAAAACATTGTTGAAAGAAATAGAAGAAGACACAAAGAAATAGAAAGATATTTCATGCTCTTGGACTGGAAGAATTAACATAGTTAAAATTTCCATATTTCTTAAAGCAATCTACAGATTCAATGCAATCCCTATAAAACTATAAAACTATCCCTATATATCTATATATATCATATATATATATCCCTATATATATCTATATATATCCCTATATAACTATAAAAGTTCCAACAATATTTTTCACAGAAATAGAAGAAATAATCCTAAAATTTATATGAAATGAGAAAAGACTCTGAATAGCCAAAGGAATCCTGAGAAAAAAACAACAAAACTGGAGGTATCACACTCCCTGATTTCAAAATATACTACAAAGCTATAGCAATCAAAAACAGCATGGTACTGGCACAAAAACAGACACACAGATCAATGGAACAGAATTGAGAGCCCAGGAATTAACCCACACATCTATGGACAGCTAATTTCCAACAAAGGAGCCAAGAACATGCTATGGAGAAAGGAAAATCTCTTCAACAAATGATGTTGGGAAAACTGGACAGCCACATGCAAAAGAAAGAAAGTACACCATTACCTTACACCACACACAAAAACCATACACAAAAATGAACTCAAAATGGATTAAAGACTAGAATGTAAGACCCGAAACCACGAAACTTCTAGAAGAAAACATAGGCAGTACACTCTTCAACATTGGTCTTAGCAGCATATTTTCAAGTACCATGTCTGACCGGGTATGGGAAACAATAGAAAAAATAAACAAATGGGACTACATCAAACTAAAAGCTTCTGCACAGCAAAGGAAACAATCAACAAAACGAAAAGATAACCTAACAATTGAGAGAAGATATTTGAAATCCATATATCTGATAAGGGGCTAATATCCAAAATATATAAAGAACTCACACATCTCAATGACAAAAAAACCTAACAATCCAATTAAAAAATGGACAAAAGATCTGAATAGACATTTCTCCAAAGAAGATATACAGATGGCAAACAGGCACATGAAAAGATGTTCAACATCAGTAATTATTAGGGAAACACAAATCAACACTACAATGAGATAGCAACTCATGCCCATCTGAATGGCTATAATTAATAAGACAGGAAATAATAAGTGCTGGAAAGGATGTGGAGAAAAGGGAACTCTCATACACTGCTGGTGGGAGTGCGAACTGGTGCAGCCACTGTGGAAAACAGTATGGAGATTCCTCAAAAAATTAAAAATAGAACTACCATATGATTCAGCTATTCCAATGCTGGGTATTTATCCAAATAACATGAAAACACACGTGCGTAAAGATATATGCACCCCTATGTTCATTGCAGCATTATTCACAACAGCCAAGACTTAGAATGAACCTAGGTGCCCATCAAGAGACGAATGGATAAAGAAGATGTGGTACAGATACACAATGGAATACTACTCAGCAATAAAAAGGATGAAATCTGGCCATTTGTGACAACATGGATGGACCTTGAGGGTATTATGCTAAGCAAAATAAGTCAGAAGAAGAAAGTCAAACACCGTATGTTCTCACTCATAAATAGAAGATAAAAACAACAACAAACAAACACATAGAGACAGACAGTGGATTGGTGGTTACCAGAGGGGAAGGGGGGAGGGAGGAAGGTGAAAGGGGTAATTAGGCACACTTGTGAGGTGATGGATTGCAATTAGTCTTTGTGTGGTGAACATGATAAAATCTCCACAGAAATCGAAATGTAATGATCTACACCCCAAACTTACATAATGTCATGAGCCAATGTTCCCACAATAAAAAAATGTTAAAAAACCTATACTTTCCAATTCTCAGAAATCAAAAAAGAGGAATGTTGGTCTTTTCAATAAATGGTATTGGAACAATTAGACATTCACATGCATAAAAAAAGAAAAGAAAAAAAGAACCTCTACTTAAACCTCACACTTTATACAAAAATCAACTTAAAATATACTGTAGATCTTAAACGTTAAAGAAAAACTATAAAACTTTTAAGGAAAGGATAGGAGAATATCTCATGACCTGGGATTAAGCAGAGAGGTTTTAAACATGACACCAAAATCACGATTCATAAAGGAAAAAATAGACTTCCTCAAAATTAAAACCTTTTGCTTTGAGAAAGAACAAAATGTCAAGATACAGACTGTTAGAAAATATTTGCAAATCATTGACCTTACAAAAGACTTGTATCCAGGATACATAAAAGTTCCTCGAAAGTCTAAAATTAGGAAATGAATGAACTAATTTAAAAAATGGGCAAAAGATGTCAGTAGACACATCACCAAAGCCGGCATATGGATGGCAAATACACGAAAACTGTTCTACATCATTAACCATTAGAGAAACGCAAATGAAAATCAAGATAAGATAACACAATACACATTGGAGAATGACTAAAATTTAAAAATTTTTTGACATTACTAAGTGCTAACAAGGAAGAACAACAACTTGAACCCTTATACATTACTGGTTGGAATATAAAATGGTACAGCCTCTGTGGAAAATGATTTGGTAATTTCTTCTAAACATACACATACCATATGACTCAGCATTGCCACTCCTGGGAGAAATAAAACTTAGGTTCATACAAAATCCTACACATGAATGTTTATAGCAGCTTCATTCATATTTGCCAAAATCTATTCATATTTACCCAAATGTCCCTCCATAGGTGAATGAATAAACAAACTGTGATGCATCCATAGAATGGAATACTGCTCGTAAATAAAAAGGAAAGAACTGTTGATACACTCAACAACTTGGATGAATCTCAGATACAGTTTCCTGAGTGAAAGAAACCAATCTCAATAAGTTGCATTCTCTCTTCTTCCATTTCTATGACATTCTTGAAAAAGACAAAACTACAGTGACAGCAAACAGATGAGCGGTTGCCAAGGTTAGGTGTTGGGGGAAAGTATGACTATAAATTAATAGCACATGGGAGTTCCTTTTTGGGGAGATGTGATGGAACGTTTCTGTATCCTGATTGTGGTTACATGAACCTATACATCACTTTTTTTTTTGACAAATGGGATTTTAAAAAAATTTTTATTTATTTATTTTTTTAAAGATTTTATTTTTCTCCTTTTTCTCCCCAAAGCCCCCCGGTACACAGCTGTATATTCTTCGTTGTGGGTCCTTCTAGTTGTGGCATGTGGGACGCTGCCTCAGCGTGGTTTGAGGAGCAGTGCCACGTCCGTGCCCAGGATTTGAACCAACGGAACACTGGGCCGCCTGCAGCAGAGCGTGTGAACTTAACCACTCGGCCACGGGGCCAGTCCCCTATACATCACTTTTAACTGTGCACCAAAAGAAAAAAAAGAACTTTACTTTTTGATAAGTTAAAAAAATAAAGTAAGAAATGTATAAATCTGGAGTGACTATATTAATGTCAGAAAAAGTTGAATTTATAAGAAGGAAAATTACCATGGATAAATAGCGACATTATATAATGATAAAAGAATCAATTCATCAAGAAGACATAATAATCCTAAGTGTGTATACACCTAAAAGCAGAGCTTCAAAATACAAGAAGCAAAATCTGATAGGATCGAAAGGAGAAATAGTCACATCTACAATTATTTTTGGAGACTCAACACTCCTCTCCGACTAAATGACAGTAGAAAAGAGACAGAACATCTGGAAGTATCAAAG
>NC_060276.1:2600620-2735585 GCF_021613505.1 Equus quagga
CCCACACTGCCCTGGCTTGGGGCGTTTACAAGTGAGCGTGCTCCCCTGGGGCTGCACCACCTCCCACCTTCTTTGACTTTTGCTGGAGGGGAGACCTCACCATCTTCCTTCTAGGACTGTGGCTACTAAACTCTCATTCTACGGGTGGGGGGTGCCCTGCTTATCCTCATGTACCCACTACTGACACAGGGCCTTCCAGAGAGCAGAGGCTCAGCAAAAGTCTGAGGAAGAAATGAGCCAGTGAGCAGGGGTCTTATTTATGCAGATTAAATTTCTCTGACTTTCTTGATTCACTCAAGCAAATCCGGGTAGACTTATGTCTTTTAGTTTCATAGTCTGACAGACAAGAAGGGATAGGAAGGCAAGAATTAAGTACCTTCTATATTTATTTCTGGATTTCTAGACTCCATCATTTTGACAGATAAGTTCATTCACATTTCCTGGAAATTGCTGTTCCAGGGCCATGTCATCCAGTTCGGATCACAGACTATGATAGAAGGTGTCCCAATTACTTTTACAAAATAGCAAAACTCCTACT
This sequence comes from Equus quagga, assembly GCF_021613505.1. NCBI lineage: Eukaryota > Metazoa > Chordata > Mammalia > Perissodactyla > Equidae > Equus > Equus quagga. Next base: position 2,601,159 of record NC_060276.1, read on the forward strand.
CTTGGACTGGATAAGTACAAATTCATATGTGATCAAGGTCATTCAAAACTTAGGCGCTGAAGCAAATTAAACCTTCTATTAAAAAGAAACATTTGAAAAATTCCTAACAGAAACCAAGATCCATCTCCAGGATCCATCACAGAGAACAAGAACCCACAGACGCTATCCACAGTGGCCTCCCACCTCGCCCCTCCACTACTTAGGACACTCACTGCTCTCTCATGAAACACGCAGTGAAGAAGCGGCCTCACTTCATGCCCAGCAGGAGAAGGTGCTGGGCATGGGCCTGCCCCGTGCCTGGCCGCCCTCGGGCTCAGGTGCCCCTTCCTCATCACTCACAGCCTCTTCACACAGCTGGAGGAAGGGATTGGGATCCCTGCTACTGACCCTGAGGAAATACTCCAGGACTTTCATCTTGCTGGTTTCAGCGTGGGCCCTGGGACCCCACAGGAACTCGTAGCGTGCAGGATCGCTGCTGGGCACCTGCCGGTACTCCACGTACTGCTCCCGCACCCAAACTTTAGTGATAAGCTCCCTGGGCTCCCCGTAGATGAAGTGCTCCCTCCCAGCACGCACCCCCATGACACTCAGTGCTTCCCAGACGTCCTCCTCAGGGACACAGTCACCCTGCAGGTGGATCACACCCAGGAGCACCACCAGGAGGCCAGTCTTGGGCATGCTCTGCTCACCACTCAGCATCCCATCGTAGGTGAGGCCCAGGGTGGTGACCAGGACATAAGAGTGGTCACTGGGGTCCACTTCCTTCACGTCAATGCCAAAGACAAGCTGCATGTGCTCAGAGGCTTGTCTGAAGATCACAGGGAAATGGTCCTGGTAATCTCTGAGGACCGTATTCAGCATCTCCGCCTTTGTGGTGGGCTCCTTTGTGCGATACTTGAGAAGCAGGAACCCCACCAGGTCAGAGACCTTCAAACGTAGTGCATCTTGGAGCGAGGAGTTGGCATCTCCAGGGTCCTCCCAGACCCTTGGTCCCTCCTCATCTTGGATGCTGGAGCCGTTGTCTCTGGACTGGCTCCATGGAGTGGCTGCCATGGCAGTGGGGGAGGGTTGAGCACTCGGATGGCCCTGTTCAGGACTCGTGGTCGCAGCCACAGCCACCTCCTCCAGGGTGCCCAGGAAGGGGACAGAGGGGGAGGATGAGGGGGATATGGCCTCCTCCTCCTCAGCCCCAGACAGCTGCGCATCCACCAGGCCCTGGGCCTCTCTTGGGTCCTGATGGTCTTCCTCACGCTTGCAGAGCTCACCCATCCGACCTAGATTCATGTCAGGCAGCGGGCAGGAGTGTGGGCAGGGGGTGACTGACAGAGACCCACGGGCCTAGGAGGGAGAGAGTTGTGAGTGGCCTCAGCTCAGAAACCCACCCTTGGTGGCTCTGACAACGGTGACTTACAGGTCTCTTCTTAGGGGTGCTCTCGGCTTCACAGGGATCTGTTGTCCAGGGCGGCCTGTGCCCTAGGGATCTGAGGGAAGAAGTGATAGGGCTCCTCAGGGAGGACCCAGCACAGCCTGAGGTTCTGGTGCTGGTGGTGGGCTGGGGTGTGGTGGGCTCGAGGTCTGCAGGGTCCCTTCAGTTCTGGCGTGGGGGCGCCCCTGGATGCATATTCGGGGTTTGTCCCTCGACTTGAGTCCTGGCACTGCCTGGGCCTCCTCTATCTGTGACCTGGGGACACAAGCCTCAGACCAAGGCCTTCACCTCCAGGTTCCTGGAGGAGGAAACACGGGGCACCTCAGGGTGCAGACAGCAAGCAAGCACAGCCCTGGGACACCAGGGCTGACAGGAGGGGTGGGCCAGACTCTGTGAGGTCCCCACTGTTCTGGGGTGGGCGGTCCCCTCCGAGCTCACTCAGGGTCCTCACCTCTCCCCTGTCCTGGCCTGGGCCCCACCCCACTGCTGCCCTGAAGCAAACCTCTCAGAACAAGACCACAGACCCCTGAGATTGAGCAGAAGGAAGTGAGGGGGCCTCACATCTGGCCACACCTGCCCAGGGGCTAACAGGAGGCACCAAGGGACAAGAAGGGGTGGCCAAACTCTGTGGGTTCCATCTGTCCTGGGATGGGTGGTGTGCTCTGTCTTCACCTCGACACCATGCAGGGCCTGGGTCAACTCCATCTGTTGACCTGAGGCCACCCTCTTTAGGCCAAGGCCCCATGTCCCGAAGACAGAGGAAGAGGATGTGAGGGAAACTCAATGCACCCACCGATCCTGGTGCCTCCTGGGGTGTGGGGTCCCCTCAGTCCTCACCGTGACCCCGGCCAGGGCCTGGGATCCTGCCTCTGCTGACCTGAGTCCAGACCCTCTGACCAAGGCCCTTGCCCCTTCCCGACACACCGGTCAGGAAACAAGAATGGGCTCAGCCAGAAAGGCCCTGCCAGGGTGCCAGGGCTGACAGCAGGGCCAGGCCAGATTTCCCTGGGCCCCCTCTTTGTCCTGGCCATGGGGGTACACTCACTCCTCCCTCGGGGTCCTTGACTCCTGGAATGTGTCAGCTGACCAGATGTGCTTCCTCAGATGACCTGACGTTGTCCTCACAGACGAGGGTCCTCACCTCCCTGAGCTTCTGAGAGAAACCAGAGGAGGTTGCACATGCACGCCCACCCACCCGCACCCCTGCTGCCATCACAAAAGGTGGCAGCGGGGACCAGCCCCCGTGTCCTGGGGTGGGGGTCCCCCAGACCTCCTGTAGGTCATTCATCTTTCCTCCTGCCGGGGCCTGCCCTTCCTCCCAGTCCCCCACCTGGGACAGCTGACATCTCCCCCTTAGACCAGGCCCTCTCCTCCTGAGGACCCCCCACCTTCCTGCCCAGGCTAGAAGTGAGCGTGCCATGTGGGACCACCACTGACTGTTGCTTCCAGGGCTGAGAACAGGGGACAGCCGGACTCTGTGCCGTCCTTTCTTTGCTGAGGTGGGGGTACCTTCAGTCCTCAGGAAGGGTCCTCACCTTGACACCAAACAGGTCCTGGGACTCCACCCTTGGCCGACCTGCCATCTCCCCTCAGACCAAGGCCTCACCTCCCTGAGATCCCCCATCCCCAAGCATGTGTCAGGAATCCGAGAAGGCCACATCCAGCCCTCCCTGCCCCGGGGCCTCCCTGGGCCGAGAACAGGGGAAGCTGGCCTCTGTGAGGTCCCTCCTCTTCTGCGGTGGGGGGAACCTCCATGCCCTCCGTTCCTCCCAAAGGCTCCTTGTCTGGAGTCCGGGCAGATCCGGGACCCCTCCCTCTGCTGACCAGATGTGGCTCCCTCTGCTGACCCGCCGACGCCCCACAGAACAAGGCCTCACCTGGCAGAGCCCGAGGCAGAGGTGAGTGGGCTGCACCACCAGCCGCCACCCCTGCCTGGGGTCTTCAGGGGAGACAGGGGCAGGGCCGATTTCAGTGGGCCCCCCTCTGCCTGGGGTGGGAGTCCCCTCAGTGTCCTCAAGGTATTCCTAGTTACTCCTGGCCAGGCCTGGAACCTTCCCTTCTGCTAACCCGAAGTAGCATCCTGCAGGCCAAGGCCACGATGCCACTGAGACACCGAGCAGGAAGTGGACGGGCCACCCCTCCTGACATCCTGCCTGGCCTCGCAGGACTGACCACAGGGGCAGATTTCTGCTGGGGTCGCCTATGCCTGGGCTGGGGGTCTGCTCAGTCGTCTCTCGGGGTCCGGGGACCCCAGCCTCGGCTGACCTGAAGTCACAGTCCTCACCCCCCGAAGACTCCGGAGGCAGAAGGCTGGAAACGCCTCCTCAGGTGGCCCTCTCTGGGGCCTCCCAAGCCCGAGCGCAGGGCCACAGGCTCCCTCTCTGTCCTGGGGTCCAGGGTCCTCAGCCCTCCCTCAGCATCTCCCGGGGACACCAGCAGACCCTGGGCCGCCGTCTCCACCCCCTCATGTGCTGTTCCTATGACTGAGTCCCCAGTTTCTCTCAGATCAGGATGCGAAAGGCGGGAAAGGCCGCCACTGGTGATGGCGCCCCAGGGCCTCCCGGTGCTTACGGCAGGGGCGTGTTTCTGTGGGGTCCCCTTTGTCTTCCCTCAGGGTCCTTAGCTTGAGCCTGTCAGGTCCCGGGACCCTCCCTCTGTGGACCTGAGGCCCTCACTCCTCTGAGACCCCTGGGGAAGGCTGTGAGGGTCACCTCAGGCCACTAAGCCCAGGGACGCCTAGGGATGAGGGCAGGGGATGGGAGGGAGTCCCTGGAGTCCTTGGCTGCCCTCTGCTCCTTCCTCGACCCCCAGCAGGGCCTGGCCCCGCCTCTGCCCCTGAGTCCGCTCCCTCCCCCGGGCCCTCCCCAGCAGGCTCCTCTGAGGAGGGGGCGGGGGCTCAGCCTGTCCATCCCCCGTCCCCCAGGGTCCCTCAGGGCCGACAGCAGAGGCAGACCTGGACGCCCTGGGTCTAGTGTTCTCCTTCCTGGGGCTCCCTGGGCCCCTGGCCGGGACTGGCCTCCTTCCCTCTGCTGCCCTGAATCCGGCCTCCCTCAGCTAGACCCTCGCGTCCCCAGACCTCCGAGGCGGAAGCCAGGGGACGTCACATCCGGTCACCGTGGCCACGGGTCTCCCAGGGCTGACAGCACTGGCAGAGAGGCATCCGGGGGTCCCTCTGCCAGCCCTCTGCTCCTCTCCTTGTCTCTGGCCGGGCCTGGGCCCCTGCCCCTGCACCCTGAATCTGTGCCCATCACCCCCAGGCTCTGACCCCCTGTTGGCTGCAGAGGGAGCGGGGAGCCCTCGGCTGACAGCCCTGCCCGGGGTCCCCCAGAGCGCACAGGAGGGGCGCGGGGCTTCTGTGGGCCTGTGCTCTGGGGCGGGGCACCCCTCCGGCCTCCCTCGGGAGGGTCCTCGTCCACCCTGGCTGAGAAGGGCTGCCATCCCGGGGAAAGGCTGGATGGGGGCTGCGGCGCCCAGGGCCGAGGGGTTCACAGGAGAAGCCCCCTTCCCGTGGGGTCTCGGCACCAGCGAGCTGGACTCTGCAAGCCATTTCTTTTCGGGATTGCGTTTGTGCTGACGAGGCTGAGCAGCTGCGGGGGCTTCAAGATGCTCCTCCGGGTTTATGGTGACCTCCTATTGCGTGCTCAGTGCAGGGATTTTCACTCGTTTATCCCCCTTCCTAGTAAGAAATACATTGTACATGTCTGCCCGCTGCGGGAGCCCTGTATTTACATCTAGAACACATTTGTAGCTGATATGTGCTGCTAGACGCGTGTGTGGACATGCCACGGGAGAATGCACCCAGGCACGTGTATATGCACGTATGTTCCTATTATGTCTTTATAGCTATATGAAGACTATATGTGTGTATGCTTATTTGATGAAAGAAAACCTTCTCTTTCTCTAATATGACTACCTCTGATACTTGCTATTCTGTTTCTTGTCTATTCTTTTTTTTGTTACATAAAGATTGGCCTTGAGCTAACATCTGTTGCCAATCTTTTTTTTTTCTTTTCCCCAAAGCCCCTGCAGTACATAGCTGTATATTCCAGTTGTAGGTCCTTCTATTTGTGCTGTGTGGGATGCTCCCTCAGCATGGTGTGATGTGCAGTGCTAGGTCTGTGCCCAGAATGGGAACTGGCAAATCCCTGGTCCTGGAAGCAGAGCTCACAAACTTAACCACCCGGCATAGGGCCGGCCCTCTTCTCTATTCTTTACATTATATTAAAATGAGAATCTTTTGAAAAGCCAGTCCTCACCCACTAAGATGGTTTTAGGTGATTATTAGCACAAACTCCAAAGTCAAATGCCTCAATCAACCCATCTTTCCTGTTGTCCATGTTTTGCCCCCGGCCACTGGCCCATGTGGTCTGAGGGCTTGCTTGTGATGTGTGCAGTGAAGTAGGAGCAGAAGTTTGAAATTTTTCCTCCTGCCCATCCTGACGTCTGCATCTTTATAGCCTACAGCCCCTCTCAACTTGGCTGCCTGCTACTCAGACCCTTACCCAAACACAAGTACTGGGCTCATCACAGTCTTCAGTCTCCCCCCAGGCTTTCTCCTGTTTCGTTGTTCAGATATTGTTGATCTCCCCCTCCCCTTCTGTAGTTTTCGACGATTGATTTGGGGAGCAGGAGTCAGCTGTCTGAGCTTGGTTGTTATCTTGGAAGCTACAAGTAAGGCACTAAATCTATAAATCATTTAAGCAGAATTGACATGGTTATAATTTTCTAGTTTCCATTAATGAATAAGATATACTGGCCAATTTATTTGGGACTTCTTTTACCTGAATCTATCATAAATTTGTATACTTACATATATTTATATAGAGATATATATATATATATAAAATTATATAACCACATATATGACACAGATCATATATATGTATAATATACATTATTGTGTATAATTATAGTTTTATATATATAAGTACATAAATCTTGTATATTTTTGATTGGCTTCTTTATAGATAAATTTTGGGTGTTGTTGCTGTTGTGAATAGGATATTTTCTATCACATGTTCTAATTAGTTACTGATTTTGCGTGGCAGAGCTCTTGATTTTGCTATAGTGAGCTTCCATTTACTATCTGAAGTCTCATTCACTTGAATATCCTATGTACTTATTCTCTTAACTTTTCAAAATAAGTGATCAGGTTGCCACCAAACCCTATCTCTTTACTTTCCATATTCATACATCTTATTTATGTGACATCCATAGCTCTGGCTTTGTGTTCCAGTAGTTATGAATGGTAGAGGTGTAGTTGCTGACTTTAATAGGAATGTTTCTAACATTTCACGTTTAAGTATGTTTACTATCTATTTTAGGAAATAGAAGTTCTTCTAATCTTGGTTTGCTAAAACTTTTTACTATGAACTCGTTTTGAATTTCTTTAAAAGATTTTTTATTTAGCCATTGATATAATCAAATTATTTTTACTTCCTCTAATTTGTTAACATAGGGAATTACAGTTGAAAGTACTTTCTCATGTTAAATCTTATTTTCATTCCTTAGATACAGACTTTGGTAATTTAATTCACTACTGTGTTGAATATGCTAGAAATTTATCTAGGATATTTGTTGCTATGTGAGTGAACTTGGCACAAATATTCTTTTTGTTATATATCTACAAATAGGTTTTGAATCAAGAATAGTTAGCCTGGGAGAATGAGTTGAACAATTGTCCACCTTTTTATATGTTTTGAAGAGTTGACATAAGATAGTGATTAGTTTTCCCTGACTATTTGGTAGAATTGGCCCCCTAAACTGCCTGTCCTGGAACATTTGAGGGTAGCTTGAGCTTTGAGTACAGTTTCAGTTTGTTTCGTTAGATTAAGGTTTTCTGATTCTTTATGGGCTAACTTGCTCACTTTTTTTCCTAAAAAGTGGTCAGTTTCACTTAGAATTTCAAATTTAATGACGTGATAGTTACAATGAAATGTTTTCTTACAGAAAGTTTAAAACATATACAATAGTAGAGAGAATAGCATAATGAACCCAGTATACCTGACATTCAGAATCAAAATCCTTAAATACATGGCCAATCTTGTTCCAATTATTTCCCCATCTAGCTGCATCTCAGCTGCTGGAATGATGTGAAGCAAATCCAAGACATCATATCATTTTATGTCTAAATAATTCAATATATGTTTCTAAAAGATAAGGACTTTTTTAATAAACCATAAACCCAATATAATTACCATTTCAAAAAAATTAAGTAAGCCATTAATATCATCAGTTATTTTTCATGTTTACTTGATGGTCTTATACTTTTTCAAAAATTTGAATTGGTGTCCAAATTTGTGAATTGGTTGTCCACACCAACAAGGCCAGCTGTGCCTGGCCCTGTTCTAAGTGCTTTGCATATCTTATCATAAGTCCTTAATGTGGAAAGCTTATGTGTAGGGAAAAGGAGGTCCAGAGAGGCCAAGTGACTTGCCTAAGACCTCACAGCAAGTTAGAGGCAGAGCCAGGAATTTAAATCCCAGGGTGTGAAACCTGTCACACCCTGGACCAAGGTGTGATGGTCCACACCTTGTGATTATTCATTATGTTCCTCAAGTCTTTTAAAAATCTATAAATTTTTATTTATAAAATAAACCAGTGGCCGAGTGGTTCAGTTTGTGTGCTCCGCTTTGGTGGCCTGGGGTTTTGCTGGTTCGGATTCTGGGCATGGACATGGCACCACTCATCAAGCCATGCTGAGGTGGTGTCCCACATAGCACAACCAGAAGGACCTACAACTAGAATATACAACTATTTACTGGGGGGCTTTGGGGAGAAGAAGAAGAAAAAAAGATTGGCAACAGATGTTAGCTTAGGTGCCAATCTTTAAAAAAAAAACTATAAATTTCCCTCACATCACCTCTTTTTCCTTATAATTTCTTTTGTTGGAGAAAAAAAAACAGGGGAGTGACTGGCCCCGTGGCTGAGTGGTTAAGTTCGCGTGCTCCACTGCAGGCGGCCCAGTGTTTCGTTGGTTCGAATCCCAGCCGCAGACATGGCACCACTCATCAAACCACGCTGAGGCAGCGTCCCACATACCACAACTAGAAGGACCCACAACTAAGAATATACAACTATGTACTGGGGGGGGTTGGGGAGAAAAAGAAAAAAAATAAAATCTTTAAAAAAAAAACAACAAAAAAAACCCAGGGGAGAGTGATGTCAGCGTGATGGAGGAGTGAGCTTTCCCAGTAATCTCTCCCCTCCAACATACAGCAAAAAAGACATTCATACTTCAACAGAGGACATCTCAACAACACAAAAACACCTGAGAGACCCATACAGCCATATGATGGAGGGCAGAGAGGCTGGAGTGCCCCCTCAGAGGAGGTGGAACAGGGTAAGAGAAAACTTTGCTTCCTCCCCTAAAGACTGCGGACTGGGACCGCAGGAGGCCTTCAAGAGGGAAGTAACAGGGGAGGGGACATTCATTTGCAGGATCCCTGAAGTTCCTTGCAGCCTAGAGGGAAGACTTCTACCAGGGTGAAAGCTTTCATGGGGGGGTGACCTCATTAAGCCAACACCCCAGGAGAACAGATAGTGAGAGCAGAGTGAGAAAACCTCAAGAGCACGCAGTAGAAACCGCCCCTCCTCCCACCCACCCAGCACTGGCTCCAGCACCTGGCATCTTGGCAGAAGGCACAGGGCTCAGAATATGTGGCTTGTGACCCCCACCCAGTAGCTATAGGCAGTAACTGCAACCAAATAATACCAGGATGCATCAAAACAGAGCCATGCCCTCTAGCAATATCAAACATTATATTAAATCTCCAGACCAGAGAGAAAATGACAAGTACCCAGAAATCAGTCCTGAGGACACAGAAATATGTAACCTAAATGACAAAGAATTAAAAATAGTTATAAAAAACTCAGTGAGTTAAAAGAGAATGTAGGGAAACAATTCAACAAGTTCAGGAGCTACTTCACAAAATTGAAACTGTAAAGAAGAATCAATCAGAAATGTTAGAGATGAAAGGCACAATGGAAGAAATAAAACAAAATCTGGATTCCCTAAACATTCAAGTGGAGATCATAGAGTAACATATTGGCATAATTGAAGATAGACATGTTGAAATGCTCCAGATAGAGGAGGAGAGACAACTAAGACTAAAAAGAAATGAAGAAAGTCTCTGAGAAATATCCAACTCAATTAGGAAATGCAACATAAGAATTGTAGGTATTCAAGAAGGAGAAGAGAAGGAGAACAGAGCAGAAAGCTTGTTCAAAAAAATAATAGCACAGAACTTCCAAAACCTAGTGAAGGAGATGGAAGTCCATGTGGAAGAGACTGTCATATCTCCTAAATTTTTCAATGTCAAAAGACCTACAACAAGGCATATAGTAGTGAAACTGGCAAAAATGAATGACAAAGAAAGAATACTAAGGGCAGCAAGGCAGAAGAAAATAACATACAAAGGAACCCGCATCAGGCTTTCAGCAGATTTCTCCACAGAAACCTTACAGGCTAGGAGAGACTAGAATGGCATATTCAAATCTTTGAAGGGCAAAAACTTTCAGGCAAGAATACTCTATCCAGCAAAAATATCCTTCAGATATGATGGAGAAATAAAAACTTTCAGAGACAAACAAAAGCTAAGGGAGTTTGTAGCCATGAGACCCCTCCCCCCACAAGAAATCCTCTAGAAGGCCCTCATACCTGAAAAAGAAGGGAGAAAGGGATTATAAAGCACAGAGTAAGGAGATAAATAGGTAGACAGAATCAGGACAGGTTAGCAAATACTCAAGTATAGCATTAAAGATAAAGGTAAGGACAACACCAAAAGCAAAGATAATCTTGTCATCTTAACCACAAACTCACAACATAAAATGGAATAAGATGTGATGAAAACAACTTAGGAGGGGCAGAGGAAAGGGACTGAATAGGTTTAGTCTAAGGAAGTAAGAGGCCATCAGAAAATGGACTATCTTATCCACGAGATTTTTGAATACAAACCTCATGGTAACCACTAAACAAAAAAGCAGACCAGAGACACAAATAATAAATAGGAGAAAACAAAGAACCACATCATAAAAAACCACATAATTCAACTGGTAGACCAAAATACAGAGGATGAAAAACAAAGTAAATGCAGGAGAACCAGAAAATGAGTGATAAAGTGGCAGCATTAAGCCCCCATATATCAGTAATCACCCTAAATGTAAATGGATTGAATTCTCCAATAAAAAGACACAGAGTGGCAAGATGGATTAAAGAACACAATCCAACAATATGCTGCCTCCAGGAAACACATCTCAGCTCCAATGACAAACACAGGCTCAGAGTGAAGGGATGGAAGATGATACTCCAAGCTAATGGCAAACAAAAGAAAACAGGTGTTGCAATACTTATATCAGACAAAATAGACTTCAAGATAAGACAGGTAAAGAGAGACAAAGAGGGGCAGTATACAATGATCAGAGGGACACACCATTAAGAAGAAATAACACTATAAATGTCTATGCACCCAACACAGGAGCACCAAAGTACATAAAGCAACTATTAACAAACCTAAAAGAAGATATTGATAATACCACAATAATAGTAGGGGACCTCAACACTCCACTCACATCAACGGATAGATCATCTAAGTAGAAAATCAACAAGGGAACAGTGGAATTAAATGAAAAGCTAGACCAGTTGGACTTAATAGACTTATGTAGAACACTCCATCCCAAAACAGCAGAATACACATTCTTCTCAAACGTGCATGGAACATTCTCAAGGATAGACCGTATGTTGGGAAACAAGGCACAAGAAGATTGAAATAATAAGCATCTTTTCCAATCACAATGCTATAAAGCTAGAAATTAATTACAAGAAAAAAACTGAGAAAGGCACACAGATGTGGAGACTAAGCAACATGCTATTGAACAAGCAATGGATCATGGACAAAATTAAAGGAGAAATAAAAAAATATCTGGAGACAAATGAAAATGAAAACATACCATACCAACTCTTATGGGATGCAGCAAAAGCCATATTAAGAGGGAAATTCACTAAAGATAAGACCTGAAACCATAAGACTTCTAGAAGAAAATATAGGCAGTACACTCTTTGACATCAGTATCAAAAGGATCTTTTCAGACACCATGTCTTCTCAGACAAGGGAAACAATAGAAAGAATAAACAAATGGGACTTCATCAGACTAAAGAGCTTCTTCAAGGCAAGGGAAAACAGGATTGAAACAAACAAACAACCCACCAATTGGGAAAAAATATTTGCAAGCCATATATCTGACAAAGGTTAATCTCTATACTACATAAAGAACTCACACAACTCAACAACAAAAAATCAAACAACCCAATAGAAAAATGGGCAGGGGACATGAACAGATATTTTTCCAAAGAAGATATATGGATGGCCAATAGACACATGAAAAGATGCTCATCATCACTAATCATCAGGGAAATGCAAATCAAAACTACACTAAGATATCACCTTACACCCGTTAGATTGGCAAAAATAACCAAAACACAAAGTGACAAATGTTGGAGAGGTTGTGGAGAAAAAGGATCCCTCATACACTACTGGTGGGAATGCAAACTGGTACAGCCACTATGGAAAACAGTATGGAGACTTCTCAAAAAATTAAAAATAGAAATACCATATGACCCAGCCATCCGACTACTGGGTATCTATCCAAAGAACTTGGAATCAGCAATTCCAAAAGTCCCGTGCACCCCTATGTCCATTGCAGCATTATTTGCAATAGCCAAGGCGTGGAAGCAACCTAAGTGCCCATCAACTGATGATTGGATAAAGAAGATATGGTCTCTCTCTCTCTCTCTCTCTCTGTATGATGGACTACTACTCAGCCATAAAAAAGATAAAATCGTCCCATTCAAAACAACATGGATGGGCCTTGAGGGTATTATGTTAAGTGAAATAAGCCAGATAGAGAAAGACAATCTCTGTATGACTCCATTCATATGTGGAAGTTAAACATGTAGACAAAGAGGACAGATTAGTGGTTACCAGGGGAAAGGGGAGGTGGGGGGTGGGTGCAAAGGGTGAAGTGGCGCATCTACAACACGACTGACAAACAATAATGTACAAGTGAAATTTCAGAAGGTTGTAAACTATCATAATCTTAATAAAAAGTAAAAAAAAAAAAAAGAGGGAAATTCATCGCAATACAGGCTCACCTTAACAAACAAGAAAAATCCCAAATAAGCAATATCAAACAACACCTAACTGAATTAGAAAAAGAAGAACAAGCAAAGCCCAAAGTCAGCAGAAGGAGAGAAATAATACAAATCAGAGCAGAAATAAATGCTATTGAAATAAAAAAGGCAGTAGAAAGAATCAGTTAAACAAGAGCTGGTTCTTGGAGAACATAAATAAAATTGACAAACCCATGGCCAGACTTACAAATAAAAAAGGAGAGAAAGCTCAGGTAAATAAAATTAGAAATGAAAGAGAATAAATAACAACAGATACCACAGAAATACAAGGTATTATAAGAGAATACTATGAAAAACTATATTCCAACAAAATGGACAATCTACAGAAAATGGATAAATTCTTAGACTCTTACAACCTCTCAAAGCTGAATCAAGAAGAAATAGATAATCTGAATGGACCAATCACAAGTAAAGAGATTGAAACAGTAATCAAAAGCATCCCAAAGAATAAAAGCCCAGGGCCAGTTGGCTTCCCTGAGGAATTCTACCAAACTTTCAGAGGACTTAATACCTATCCTTCTCAAGCTAGTCCAAAAAAATTAGGGAAGATTGAATGCTTCCTAACACATTCTACGAGGCCAACATCACTCTGATAGCAAAGCCTGACAAGGACAATACAAAAAAGGAAAACTACAGGCCAATATTGCTGATGAACATAGATGCAAAAATCCTCAACAAAATATTGGCAAACCTGATACAGCAATACATCAAAAAGATCATACATCATGACCAAGTGGGATTTATACCAGGGACACAGGGATTGTTCAACATCCACAAATCAATCAATGTGATACACCACATCAACAAACTGAGGAATAAAAACCACATGATCATCTCCATAGATGCAGAGAAAGCATTTGACAAGATCCAAAGCCATTTATGATAAAAACTCTTAACAGTATGGGGATAGAAGGAAATTACCTCAACATAATAAAGGCCGTATATGACAAATCCACAGCCAACATCATACTTAATGGGGAAAAACTGAACATGATACTTCTGAGAACAGTAACAAGACAAGGATGCTCACTATCACCCCTCTTATTCAACATAGTACTGGAGGTTTTGGCCAGAGCAATTAGGCGAGAGAAAGGAATAAAAGGAATCCAAATAGGGAGTGAAGAAGCGAAACTCTCACTGTTTGCAGATGACATGATCTTATATATAGAAAACCCTAAAGAATCTGTCAGAAAACTGTTATAAATACTTAAAAACTACAGTAAAGTTGTGGGGTACAAAATCTACCTACAAAAATCAGTTGCATTTCTATACTCTAATAACAAACTTACAGAAAGAGAACTCAAGAATACAATTCCATTTACAATCTCAACTAAAAGAATAAAGTACCTAGGAATAAATTTAACCAAGGATGTGAAGGACTTATACAATGAAAACTATAAGACATTATTGAAAGAAATAGATGATGCCATAAAGATATGGAAAGAGGTGCCATGCACATGGATTGGAAGAATAAAGATAGCTAAAATGTCCATGTTACCCAAAGCAATCTACAGATTCAATGCAATCCCAATCAGAATCCCAATGACATTCTCCATGGAAATAGAACAAAAAATCCTAAAATTCATATGGGGCAACCAAAGACCCTGAATTGCTAAAGTAATCCTGAGAAAAAAGAACAAAGCTGGAGGCATCACAGTCCCTGACTTCAAAATGTGCTACAAAGCCATAGTGATCAAAATAGCATGGCAATCATACAAAAACAGGCACACAGGTCAATGGGACAGAACTGAAAGCCCAGAAATAAAACCGCACTTCTACGGACAGTTGATCTTCAACAAAGATGCCAAGAACATACGAAGGAGAAAAGACAGTCTCTTCAATAAATGGTGTTTGGAAAACTGGACAGCCACATGCAAAAGAGTGAAAGTAGACCATATCTCACACCACACACAAAAGCAGATTCAAAATGGATCAAAGACTTGAAGATAAGTCCTGAAACCATAAAACTCCTGAAAGATAATATAGGTAGTATGCTCTTTGACATCAAACTTAAAAGGATCTTTTCAAACACTGTCTTCTCAGACAAGGGAAACAAAAGAAAAAATAAACAAGTGGAACTACATCAGACTAAAAAGCTTCTACAAAGCAGAAGAAACCAGGGTCAAAACAAAAAGACAACCCACCAACTGGGAGAAAATATTTGCAAATCGTATCTCTGACAAGGGGTTAATCACCATAATATATAAAGAGCTCACACAACTGAACAACAAAATCAAACAGCCCGATCAAAAAATGGGCAGAGGATATGAACAGACATTTTTCCAAAGAAGATACACAGATGGCCAATAAACACATGAAAAGATGTTCAACATCACTAATCATCAGGGAAATGCAAATCAAAACTACACTAAGATACCACCTTATGCCTGTTAAAATGGCTATAATCACTAAGACTAAAAATAACAAATGTTGGCGAGAGTGTGGCGAAAAGGGAACCTTCATACACTGCTGGTGGGAATGCAAACTGGTACAGCCACTATGGAAAACAGTATGAAGATTCCTCAAAAAAGTAAAAATAGAACTACCATATGACCCAGCTATCCCACTACTGGGTATCTACCCAAACAACTTGAAATCAGCAATCCAAAATAATATACATACCCCTATGTTCATTGCAGCATTATTCACAATAGCCAAGACACGGAAACTAGCCAAGTGCCTGACTGATGATTGGTATATATACAATGGAGTACTACTCAGCCATAAAAAATACAAAATCATCCCATTTGCAACAACATGGATGGACATGGAGGGAATTATGCTAAGCGAAATAAGCCAGACTGAGAAAGACAAACACCAGTTGATTTCACTCATATGTGGAATATCAACAAACACATGGACAAAGAAAACAGTTCAGTGGTTACCAGGGGAAGGGAAGTGAGGGCTGGGCACAGGAAGTGAAGAGGAGAACTTATGTTGTGACAGACAAGAAATAATGTACAACTGAAATTTCACAATGATGTGAACTATTATGAACACAGTTAAAAAACTAAAATAAAAAAACACAAGCAAAAAAAAAATTTTAAAAAACAGGTCATGCGTTCTGTCCAGTTTTTTATAGTGTATATTTTACTTAATGTAACACTTTGATGTCCTTTAACATGTTTTTCAGCCTTTTGCATTTCTTTTAATTAGTGGTTACAGGTCTAAGCTTGATTAGATTAAGTTGCTTGTGTGTTGGTTTGTTTTATTATTGTTGCTTTCCAAGATGAGTCCATAGGTGATGCTGTGTACTTCCATTAGCAAGCACATGATGTGTGGTTGTCTTCCTTAGTGCTGATGCTGGCAGACATTGATGGTGATACCTTTATCCTTTAATCCATTTTGGAGTTGCAGGATGGTCATTCTCTCATTCTCTCTGTCTTTTTTGGTTTATTAGCAGACATACTTCTACTTGTAGAAACTTTTCCTTGTCCACATCCACGATTTGGTTATACTGAGGGAAAGGTATAACGTGTTTATAGTATTCTCTTATAATATTTAAATCTTTTCTGCATCTGTATTTTCTACAATTTTATTTAACTTATATTGTTTATTTGTGTGTCTTTCTTTAGTAATGGATTGTATTTGAAAAAATATCTATTTTATAAGTATTTCCAAAGAAGTGGCTTTTGTTATTTAGCTCTACTCTTAGCTATTTCATTATTTATGCATTTATATTCATCATTTCTTACCTTCTACTTCCTTAGATTAATTATAGTATTCATTCCCTAGCTTCCTGAATTGCTTGGATGTTTTCGTTACTTCTTATTTTCTAATACATTCAATTTCCCTCTGAGTATCACTTGGGCTATATCACACAGCTAGTGTTATATAGCTTTATGTGTATTGCTTAAATTTTTTACAAGTTGAGTATATCACTATTATTGTCATTATCAGAATTTTTTCACCATATGTATACAAATACTAGAGAGTGCAAAAATTATTATTTTAATTAATTTATTTTTATTAAGACAGTTTTTTAAGAGAAGTTTAAGGTTCACAGCAAAATTGTGGGAAAGTACAGAGATTGCCCATACACCCCCTGCCCCGACATGTGCATAGCCTTCCCCATTATCAACAGCCCTCATCAGAGGGATACAATTGCTATAACTGATGCACCTACATTGACACACCATAATAACCCAAAGTCAATAGTTTACATTATGGTTCACTCTTGGTGTTGTACATTCTCTGGGTTCTGATAAATGTATAAAATATATCCATCATTATGGTATCACTGCCCTAAAAATTCTCTGTGCCCATGCCTATTCATCCCTCTCCCTGCCTCAACTCCTGACAACTGCTGATTTTTTTTGTCTCCATAGTTTTGCCTTTTCCAGAATGTCATATAATTAGAATCATACAGTATGTAGCCTTTTCAGATTGGCTTCTTTCACTTAATAATATGCATTGAAGTTTCTTCCATGTCTTTTCATGGCTCAATAGCTCATTTCTTTTTAGCGCTGAATAATATTCCATTTTCTGGATGAAACACAGATTATTTATCCACTCATCTGCTGAAGGACATCTGGGTTGCTTCCAAGTCTTGGCAATTATGAATAAAGCTGCTGTAAACATTCATGTGCAGGTCTTGTGTGGACATAAGTTTTCAACTCCTTTGGGTAGATGCCAAGGAGAATGATTGCTGGGTCATATGGTAAGAGTATGTTTAGTTTTGTAAGAAACCTCCAAACTGTCTTCCAAAGTAGCTGTACCATTTTGCATTCCCACCAGCAATGAATAAGAGTTCCTGCTGCTCCACATTCTCATCAGCATTTGGTGTTGTCACTGTTCCAGGTTTTCGCTTTTCTAGTAGGTGTGCAGTGGTATCTTGTTGTTTTAATTTGAGTTTCCCTGGTGACATATGGAGTATAGCATCTTTTTATATGCTTATTTCCCACCTGTATGTCTTCTTTGGTGAGGTATCTGTTAAGGTCTTTGGCCCATTTTTAAATTAGGTTGTTTGTCTTCTTATTTTTGAGTTTTAAGTGTGCTTTATAAACTTTAGATAACAGTCCTTTGTCAGATATGTCTTTTGAGAATATTTTGTCCTACTCTGTGATTTGTCATCTCATTCACTTGACATTGATTTTCACAGAACATAACTTATTAATTTTAAGGAAGTTCAACTTATCAGTTGTTTCTTTCATAGATTGTGCCTTTGGTGTTGCATCTAAAATGTCATCACCATACTCAGGCTAATCTAGGATTTCTCCTATATTATCTTCTAGGAATTTTATAGTTTTGCATTTTGAATTTAGGTCTGTGATCCACTTTGAGTTAATTTTGGTGAAGGGTGTAAGGTCTGTGCCTAGATTAATTTTTTTGCATGTGGCTGTCCAGTTGTCCAACATCATTTGCTGAAAAGACTGTCTTTTTTCCATTGTATTGCCTTTGCTATTTTGTCAAAGATTATTTGAATGTATTTATGTTTGTCTATTTCTGGTAGCTCTATCCTGTTTCATTGTTATATTTGTCTGTTCTTTCACCAATACCACACTCTCTTGATTACTGTAGTCTTATAGTAAGCCTTGAAGTCAGGTGGTGTCAGTCCTCCAGCTTTATTCTTCTCCTTCAATATTGTGTTGGCAATTCTGGATCTTTTTCCTCTCCTTATAAACATTAGAATGAGTTTGTTGATATCTACAAAATAACTTGCTGGGATTTTGATTGGGATTGCATTGAATCTATAGGTCAATTTGGGAAGAACTGACATTGACAATATTGTGTCTTCCTATGCATGAACATGGAATATCTCTCCACTTATTTAGTTCTTTGAATTTGTTCATTGGAGTTTTGTAGATTCTTATATAGATCATGTACACATTTTGTTAGACCTATATCTAAGTATTCATTTTGGGGGGTGCTAATGTAAATGGTATTGTGTTTTAATTTTAAATTTCACTTGTTCATTGTTGGCATATGGAAAATCATTTACTTATGTATATTAACTTTGCAACCTGCAACCTTGCTATAATCACTTATTAGTTCCAGGTGTTTTTTTGTTGTGTTGATTCTTTCATATTTCTACATAGAAACATTTCATGTTTTTACATAGACAATCATGTCATCTGCAAAAAACGACAGTTTTATTTCCTCCTTCCCAATCTGTATATCTCTTATTTCTTTTTCTCATCTTATCACATTAGCTAGAACTCGTAGTACCATGCTGTCAAGGAGTGGTGAGACGGGACATCTTTCCCTTGTTCCTGATCTTAGTGAGAAAGCTTTGAGTTTCTCACCATTATTAAGTATGATGTTAGTTGTAGGGTTTTTGTAGGTGCTCTTTATCAAGTTGAAGAAGTTTCCCTCTAGTCCTACTACTGAGAGTTTTTATCATGAATAAGTGTTAGATTTTGTCAAATGCTTATTCCACATCTATTGATATGATCATGTGATTTTTTTTAGCCTATTGATGTGAAAGATTACATTAATTGATTTTTTTTTTGAGGAAGATTAGCCCTGAGCTAACATCTGCCACCAATCCTCCTCTTTTTGCTGAGGAAGACTGGCCCTGAGCTAACATCTGTGCCCATCTTCCTCTATTTTATATGTGGGACCCATGCCAAAGCATGGCTTTGATAAGCGGCTTGTTGGTCTGTGCCTAGGATCCAAACCTGTGAACCCTGGGCCACCAAAGCAGAGCGTGCAAATCCAACCACTGTGCCACCAGACTGGCCCTTATATTAATTGATTTTTGAATGTTGAACCAGCCTTGCATACTTGGTGTAAATCTCACTTTGTTGTGGTGTATGATTCTTTCTGTACATTGTCGGATTCAATTTGCTAATATTTTGTTGAGGATTTTTGCATCTATGTTCATGAAGATATTGGTCTGTAGTTCTCTTTTCTTGTAATAACTCTCTCTAGTTTTAGTGTTAGGGTAATGCTGGCTTCATAGAATGAGTTAGGAAGTATTCCTTCCACTTCTATACTCTGAAAGAGGTTGTAGAGAATTAGTAAAATTTCTTCCTCAAATGTTGTTTTGGTTCAGGTTCACCAGTGAGCCCGTCTGGACTTGGTTCTTTCTGTTTTGGAAGTTTCTTTTAATTTATTTAGTTTGGAAGTTTTCTTTTCAATTTCTTTAATAGATATAAGCCAATTCAGATTGTCTACTTCTTCTTATGTGTGTTTTGGCAGATTGCCTCTTTCAAGAAATTGGCCTATTTCACCTAGGTCATCAAAGTTCTGGGCATAGAGTTCATACTATTCCTTTATTATCATTTTACTGTCCATAGGATCTGTAGTGATGTCCTCTCTTTCATTTCTGATATTAGTAATTTGTGTCTTCTCTCTTTTTTTGCTCAGTTAGCCAGGCTTATCAATTTCATTGATCTTTTCCATAAACTGGCTTTTAGTTTCATTGATTTTCTCTATTGATTTCCCATTTTCAACTTCATTGATTTATGCTCTAATTCTTATTATTTCTTTCCTTTTATTTACTTTGAATATAATTTGCTCTTCTGTTTCTAGTTTCCTATGGTGGAAACTTAGATTATTGATTTTAGATTTTTTCTTTCATAATACATGCATTCAGTGCTAGAAATTTTCTCCTAAGCACTGCTTTCTCTGCATCGCACAATTTTGATAAGTTGCATTTTCATTTTCATTCAGTTCAAAATATTTTTTAGTTTCTCTTGAGATTTCTTTTTTGACTCATGTGTTATTTAGACATGTGTGCTTTAATCTGCAAGTATTTTGAGATTTCCCAACTATCTTTCTGTTATTGATTTCTAGCTTAATTCCATTGTGGTCTGAGAACAGAAATCTTTTAAATATGTTAAGGTGTGTTTTATGGCCCTGAAAGTGGTCTGTCTTGGTGAATGTTACATGTGAGCTTGAGAAGAATGTGTATTCTGCTGCTGTTGGATGAAGTAGTTTATAAATGTCCATTATATCTGGTTGACTGATGATTTTTTTGTTTTTGGCTGAGGAAGATTCGCTCTGAGCTAACATCCACTGCCAATTTCTCTTTTTGTACATGAGCCACCACCACAGCATGGCCACTGACAGACGAGGGATGTAGGTCCATGCCTGGAAACCGAACCTGGGCCACTGAAGCAGAGTGCACTGAACTTAACCACTAAGCCACCAGGACTGGCCTGATTGATGATGTTTTTGAGTTAAACTATGTCCTTATTGAATTTCTGCCTGGGGGATCTGCCTGTTTTTCATAGGAGGATGTTGAATTCTCCAACTATGATGGTGAATTCATCTATTACTCTTTGCAATTCTATCAGTTTTTGCTCCAAACAGTCTGACATTCTTTTGTTAGGTGCATATGCATTAAGGATTGTTATGTCTTCTTGGAGCATTAGCCTCTTTATCTATATTGAATGGCTTCCTTTACATGATAATTTTCTTTGCTTTGAAGTCTGCTCTGTTTGAAATTAATACAGCTACTCTTGCTTTCTTTTGATTAGAGTTAGCATGGTATATTTTCCCCCATCCATTTACTTTTAATCTATATGGGTCTTTGTATGTAAAGCAGGTTCTTGAAGACAACATATAATTAGGTCTTGTGAGTTTCTGCTCTGGTAAGTTTCGACTCCCTGTATTTGCCTGCCTGTCTCTCCAATATTGGGATCATGGCTTGTCCTGTGTCATCATCTCTCCTATGGATCCAAGAAGAGTTGCTGATTTTTCAGTCTGTTCAGCTTTTTATTCATTTTAAGGAAGGATTGGCAACTTTCAAGTTCCTTACATGTGGAACGGGAAACTAGACATCTAAAAATTATATTTGAGAAGGCTATGAAGAGGATAAGAGAGATAAAATGTAATTTGGAGGAGATTTCAGGGTTCAGGGATATTTTATTTTTTTATTAGTTATAAAGAGACAAACATATTTAACTGCTGGTCAGAGTTGGTTTATCCAAGGAACTCAAAGAAATTTAACACTAGAAAATCAATCAATGTATTTGGCCTCGTGTAACAGTCAGGGATTGCTGAGGAAAATAGAAGCCCCTCTAAATATTTAACACAGTGAAAAATTAATGCAGAGGACTGGTTACACAAGTGATGGAGAAGCCAAGTGATGGAAAGCGGGGGAACCTCATCTTTAACAACATGAGAAAGTCAATCCGACCTCCAGGCTGCAAGAACAAAGAGAGACGGTAGTGTTACTGGAAACTAGGTGTTTGATTCAACAGGATCTGGAGCCATGGTGGGCCAATGTGATGGTGGCTGGACCCATGGAGAACATGTAGCCATTGAAGGAAAAGTCATATGATGCAGAGGAAGAAGGAGAAAAACTCTGACTGCTCTATCCTTCTGGGTTCTAATCTCCTGCTGGTGCCTCCAGTTGGCTGAACTAAAATGTTAGCAAAAATTGGTGAGCCTAGGAATTGCGGCCTTCAGGGGTTAGCCTCTGTATAATAGAGAGCAGAGCAGGGGAAGAATGAGGAATGGATCTGGGGACAAATAGGCCTAGGACTGCCTTACTATAGTAACAGATTGAATGAGAAAAATCATATCTAATCTGATCCATAAAGATATTTAATAAAAATCTACATCCATTCATAATAAAAAGAAATGTTAGCCCTAGAGTATAAAATGTATATCCATGAGTCCATACTGATAGAAATAAATTACTGGATAAGTAAATAAATGGAAAATAGATAAATCTCCCACACAGAAGAATTATAAATCATTTATGTAGATATTTCCCACTTAAGGAAGGGGAGCATAACTCCTTACTCCTTAAGTGTGTGCAGTGCATAGTGATTTCCTTCCAAAGAAAGTACAATGTGAAAAGGGTGGGGAGAGTAACTTTACAGTAGAGAGGCCTGAAAAATATGACCTCAACTAGCTGATCAAGATTAAAATCAACAGTTATAAGTCATGTTGATTGTATGTACCCTTGATATGATATCATGACAATAGCACTTTACCTCTGTGTTCTTTCTCCCCAAAACCCATAACCCCAGTCTCATTATGATACAGTCATCAGAAAAATTCCAAGAGAGTGGCATCCTACAACATACCAGACCAGTACTCCTCAAAATTGTCAAGGTCCTCAAAAATAAGGAATGCGTGAGAAATTGTCACAGCCAAGATTATCGTTGGGAAGCATGATAACTAAATGTGGTATGGGATCTTGTATGGGATCCAGAAACAGAAAAAAGACAGATAAAAGCTAAGGAAATCTGAATAAAGTCTAGATTTTTGTTAATAACATTGCAACAATATTCATTCATTAGTTGAGACAAATGTACCATATTAATATAAGATGTTCATAATAGAGGAAACTGAGTGTGGAGCCTATGGGAACTCTTGGTACTACTATCCTTGCAATTTTTTGTAAATCTAAAACTATTCTAAAATCAAACGTTTATTAAAAAATGAGAAGGGGCTGTCCCTGTGGCCGAGTGGTTAAGTTCACGCGCTCTGCTGCAGGTGGCCCAGAGTTTTGTTGGTTCAAATCCTGGGCGCGGACATGGCACTGCTCATCAAACCACGCTGAGGCAGCGTCCCACATGCCACAACTAGAAGGACCCACAATGAAGAATATACAACTATGTACCGGGGGACTTTGGGGAGAAAAAGGGAAAAATAAAATCTTAAAAAAAATGAGAAAAGAGAAAATTTAGCCAACTAGGTAAAGTATAAGTATGAAAAACCTATAGCAAACATCATACTTATATGGAGAAAAGCTGAAAGCTTTTAATTTGAAACTGGGAACTAGACAAAGATACCTGCTATTACCATTTCTACTCAATATTTTGATAGAAATACTAGCCAGTGCAATAATGGGAAGCAGAAAGATAGAAGAGATAACATCAGAAAACAAGAAACAAAGCTTCCATGATTAACAGATGATTAGATTGTGTGTGAAGAAAATTAAAAAAAACTAAAGTTAAACTGTTCAATCAATAAAAGTGTATATAAAGGTTGCTGGGTTTAATATCATTATACAAAAAGTAAACTTTGTTTCTACAGCAACAAACAGTATGAAAATGAAAGTAAACAAAATGAAATTTGTAACTTATCATATCAAAATATAAAGTACCAAGAATATTCTAACCAAAGAACATTTAAGAACTTTATGGAAAAAATGCTATTTAGACAAATTAATAAAGATCTACATAAATATAAAATATAATACCATCGTGGATGTGAATATTCAATATTGTAAATATGTTAATTCTCCATAAAATTAATCTACAGATTAACTATAACCCCAATAAAAAGCCCAAAATGCTTTGTGGGTGAATGTGTGTATTTATGTGCATGTGTATATGAAATATGACACAATGATTCTAAAATTTAAAGTGACATTCACTAGGCCAAGAATAACCAAGACACTCTTGAGGTAATAGATGATAAGAGGAGTTATGCTACTAGATAAGTAAGAATTGCTAAAATGCTATAGTAATTAAGTTTGTGGTATGGATGCAGGGGTTAACAAACAGACCAGTGGAACCGAATAGAGCCCTGAAACAGACATGCTTATATATGGACCCATGATTTATGAAAAAAGCACAATTTTAGAGCAGTGGGGAAAGGACAGTCTTTTAAATAAATGACAGTGAAACAACTGGATACCCATATAGAAACAAAATGCAATTGGAACCCTCCTGTTGCTATGCAAAAATCAACTGCAGAGGGATTAAAGACCTACTTTTTAAATTATTATGAAAATTTTCAACCATACATATAAGTATACAGAATGGTAAAATATATTCATATATTCTTTCATCTAGAGAGCCAGCAGTCTAGGTCAAGTAGGGCATGAATAATGCTGGAAGAGAAAGGACTGAAATATCTGGGGACATTGGTCAGATCAGTAACAAAAAGGGTAGAGATGATATAAATTGGGGAGGAGAAGAGGAAATGATAGTTCCTTCTGCCCCCTTGTCTCCATCATTGATGGCCTTGCCACCTTCTTGGGCCTTTGCTTTCAAAGAGCAGGACCTGGTAGTTAGTAGTGGCTTGGGAGAAAGCTACCTGGGCCAATGATCTGCTCATTTTGCCTCCCAATATACCAGTCTTTCTGCTGACCTCTGGAGCTCTGGAGAGTATGTCTTGACACACTCTTGCATGTATGACATAACAATGTGATTCCAGAGTCTCATGACAAGGGGATGTTGAATTGACTACAGACACTCTGAACAGGCCCAGGAGAGCTTTACTGACTTAGAGGTAGTGCTAGGTTGTGGACATGTGATTGGAGCAGAGTCCTACCTCCCTCTCCACCTGGATGAGAGCTCTTACTAGGAGAAAGGACTTGGAGGCCCTGGCCTCTCTCTCCTTTTTACTCCAGTCAAGGTGTCCTGCAGATCCTGTTGTCTTGCAGAAAACTCTTTCTGTAGACCCCCACCACTGGGGCTTGGGGTACTTAACGGGGAAATGAAGGGGTCTCTCTCTTTCCTGAGGTCTAAATGGGGAAAGGACAGGAATCATGGAATGGTTCCACAGTGGTCAGGGATTTTCAAAATATCATGACTGCAGATGAACTACACAACTTTAACGTAGGCAGTGAAGACATTGAAATTGTTAAAGATTTTGTTTACCTTGGTTCAGTCATCAACTTAAATGGAGACTGCAGTCAAGGAATCAAGAGAAAACTGTGAGAATGTTGAAAGGGCAGCAATGAAAGAATTAAAATCATCATGTGTAAGGAAGAGTCATTAGAGACTAAAGCCAAGATTATCCAAACCCTCATATTCCCAATTACTATGTACGAGTGCAAAAGGTGGACAGTGAAGAAGGCTGACAGTGAAAGAATTTATTCATTTGAAATATGTTCTTGAGGGAGAGCTCTGTGGATACTCTGGACTGCCAGAAAGATGAACAAGTAGGTTCCAGAGCAATTTAAGCCTGCACTTTCTTTGCTGGAGGCAAAAAAAAAAAAAAAAAAAAAAGACAAAACTGAGGCTGCCCTGCTTTGAGCATGGTTCTTTGGAAAAGACAATAATGTTGGGAAAAGTAGAAAGCAGCATGGAAAGAGGAAGACCAAATATGAGATATATTGATTCCAATAAAGGAAGCCATAGGCTTGAGTCTACAGAAGCTGAGTAGGGCTGTTGAGGATAGGACATTGTGGACATTACTCATTCATAGGGTTGCCAGGAGTTGGAGCTGACTTGATGGCACCTAACAATGGGGAGCTTCCAGAGATGCCAGTGGGAGGGTCTCCCCCTCTAGCACATGGACTATCACTAGTCTGGGAAGGATGTGTTGTCCTTCCACCATCAAAATGGGATTTGAGGCTCCTTATTGGAAAGGCTTCAGGCTAGCAGTCTCATTCTCTGAATTAAAATAGGGTCACCCATAAATAGGGCCACAAAGTCATTACCTGAGGGGGCCCTGCAGGAAGGAGTCTATTTTGGTAATCTCATCTACCCATGTGGAATTTCTAGCTCAGAACTGTACACACCCCTATCTCTGCTTCACATACTTCCTTTCAGCTGCTCTCACTCTTAACTGAATTCTAAGAAGAATTCAGAAACCCTGAGATTCCAAAAGAAGTTTACTTGTAGTTTTGTCAGAGACTTCCCTGAAGGCTTGGGTCATCTCCAGGTCCACTTTGCCCAGGACCAAGTCAGCTATCGTAGAGTTTACTTTCTTCCTCAGTTTTGGTTTTAGCGTCTCAGGTGCAGTTAGCCTCTCCTTGTAGATGGAATTCGGTATAAATCCTCAGTGGTGAAGGTGGAAAGCTCACATAAGAAAAATCTTCTCCCAAACCTGGAGACAGCTAGGGGTTGAGTTTCAGCTCTCAGTCTCCATGACCTCTGGGATTTTGGTAGTGCAGCCCATTTAAAATAGCAAAGGGGCTGTCTTTCCTTTTCCTGGGGAGAAGGGATGAGAGGAATGACTGCCTGCTTGAAGCTCCTTCTGGACACTGTACCCACATCCACATGCCATGAAGGTGTGACATTCAGTCAGTGATGACTACCTTAGAAGGGAGTGGTAATTGGCCCAGAGTGGCTGGAAGGACAAATTGGAGTCCTGAAGATAGGGAGGGTGAAACTTCCTCCAAAGCCCAGAAAGCCCTCCTTCAAGAATGGCAGACACTCACTGATGAATGGCAGCATTTTGGAATGTTAATGTATGTTCCTGGCTCATGTGCCAAGGTAAAGACAAGAAGACTCCTACAAAAGAAGGGCATGAATACATGAGTACCTCTGAGTGAGAAGAGGAGCAAGCAACATTCTGGCAAAGATCAAGGGAAACTCCCAATGGTTGTCGTTAGTACCACTCAACGATGTGTGGTTCACCTCTCCTGGGCACCTAGCAAACTGAATGTCCTGGCTCCTTATAGCTGGCTGGGCAATAAGTTCTAGGTAATGAGTTCTGAATGTGAGTGATATGTGTCCTTTCTGACTGTAGCATTTAATCACTAGAGTGAGACCCCCCCCCCCCACTTTCCCTTCCCCTTGCTACAAAGATTGGAGGAGCACATGTTGAGATAGCCTCTATGAGCTTGTCTCTGAGTGGCTACAATAAGCAGAAGCTCCCCTGATGACCTGTATTGGATACACAGTTTGAGAAGAAAATAAAGATGTTTTGGGGTTAGGTCACTAGGATTTTGGGACTGTCATCACAGCAGCACCCACCTAATCTCTCCTGACTGATTATCCTCCAACAAAGTAAGCATTACATGGTTAGCCATTGTCTGGTGGTGTGATGGGGCAGAGTCCTTTCTATTCATTGGAGAGCAAGGTGGGGGTCTCACCTCTCTTAGCAAAGCATCCATATATTTCTCTATAGAGAGAGTGCCAGGATAGGGACTGTCCTGGAGTCTTGGCCTATACCAAACCACAACCACAGGAACAGAAGAGGGTTTTTGGGTATGTGCAAACTTGTAAGCTGAAAGAGGTAGACCAACATTAGCAATAGAAAGATGTGTTTGTGTTGTGACCATGGAAGTGTGCCACTCAGACCTCCAGCAAGAGAACCTATTGCGAGGGGCATAGTTGCTTGCCAGCCCCAACTGCACTTGCAATGAGGCCACACTTCCCCTGGACTGCTCCCATCTAATGATTCAGCATGGCAGGGATAATAGTGCTGGCCTGTCCCAGCCTAGGCAGGACCAGAGGGCTCAAGTAATGAGTAGATAGCTCAGACCCCCATATCACCCACTACAGTTGCACCATCATGCCTTCCCCAACTTGCACTTATGACTGTATAGGGTTCCTTTCGGCCCTGGCTGGTTTAAGCATGGGCTGGTTCAGTATGTGGGTACATGCTGAAAATGGATGGCACTTGAGGGTTGTCTTGAAGAGAGTGGCAAGGGAAAATCTTCTTAATGGGAAGAGCTTTGAGTACTGCACATGGCTTGGAGTGAGAATGTGCTGGCTAGTTGGTCAGAGGTTGGGAAAGGAGAGGACTGGAACAGGCCTCCAAATGAACAGGGTCTTGCCCAAAGGTACACAGAGTATTCCAGACAGAAGGGGAGGCTGGGGCCCACTATCTCCAATAAATTTTTAACCTCCATCCCTTATGCGATATTAAAGGGAGACTATCTAAGAAGCTGATTTGTAATTCAAATTTAGAAATCTAGAGTTGAGGATGCAGAACTGCATTCTGCTGCAAATCTTAGCCTGGCCATTGGAAGAGTTCATGTTCAAAGTCTGGTACTTGCTCATTGTGTGGTCCCTGAGCTGCTTCCAGACCATTGGACAGAAACTCATTTGAGTCCCATGATGAATAGGTCCTTACCCCTTATTACTTTTAAACATATCAGTATAAAAATGAGCTTAAGGTTATTAAAATATAAAATGAACCTGCCTCAGTCCTGTACACCCAACTAATTCCTTGCGATTCTGATGAGGAGAGCTTGGGATACCTGGACTGGGTAAGCAGTATCATGGCAGTATCGAGGGGCCCCTGGAAGGCTTTGCCAGGGCTCGGAGGAAGCTGGGCCAGGATGGGAAGAGAGGTCTTTTTGAAAGCCTGGAGAGATTGTGGCAAGGGCTCTTTCATCCTGAGAGTTAGGGAAGCTATAAAGGGGGAGGGAGACAATATCCCCCTTCTTTCATCTTTTTTTTTTCCGAGGAAGACTAGCCCTGAGCTAACATCTACTGCCAATCCTCCTCTTTTTGCTGAGGAAGAGTGGCCCTGAGCTAACATCCGTGCCCATCTTCCTCTACTTTATATGTGGGATGCCTACCACAGCATGGCTTAGCCAAACGGTGCCATGTTCGCAGCCGGGATCCGAACCGGTGAACCCCAGGCCGCCGAAGCAGAATGTGCACTTAACTGCTGTGCCACTGGGCCGGTCAGCCCCTTCTCTCATCTTATCCCTTAGGGTAGTTGTATAATTGGTGCGCAGCAAGTGACAGTTGGACCATTCAAGTGCCACAAGCTCCACTTGGGGGCACGGGTCACCTTCAGAACCTGACTTGTTGGCAAAAACTTAGCCAGCAGAAAAGAATTCAGTAGCTAATGGCAGGCTCGAGGTGTACTATGAAAACTACCCCCAACCCACAACTGCATTTTTTCCTTCTGCATCTGCCAGTGAGGATACCAACATCTGCCCCCACCCCCACGGGCAGGTCAGCAAAGCAGCCCCTGCAGGGTGTGAATGCACAGCTCTCCTGGCCTGCTTTGGGCACAAAAGGGACCACAGAGGAGGAGCCATTAGGTTAGGGTTCCTGTTGCAACTCCAAGGTTTTCGTCAAAAGGTTCTTGGAGGCGGGTGCACTGACAATTATGGGCCAGAGCAAGGACCCTCTGCACCATCATCAGGACATTTAAATGTAACTTTGCAAACTTTTTAAAACCTCAGCATGCCCTCTTCCCACTCCCACGGGGTTTTCTTGCTCTCTATTCTGCCTATCCACATTGGCAAAGGAGATTTTTTTTTTTTTATTAATGTTATGATAGATTACAACCTTGTGAGATTTCAGTTGTACATTTTTGTTAGTCATGTTGTGGGTACACCACTTCCCCCTCTGTGCCCTCCCCCCACCCCCCCTTTTCCCTGGTAACCACCGATCAGATCTCCTTATCAATATACTAATTTCCACCTATGAGTGGAGTCGTATAGAGTTCGTCTTTCTCTGACTGGCTTATTTCGCTTAACATAATACCCTCGAGGTCCATCCACGTTGTTGTGAATGGGCCAATTTTGTCTTTTTTTATGGCTGAGTAGTATTCCATTGTGTATATATACCACATCTTCTTTATCCAATCATCAGTTTCTGGGCATGTAGGCTAGTTCCACGTCTTGGCTATTGTAAATAATGCTGCGATGAACATAGGGGTGCAACGGACTCTTGAGATTTCTGATATCAGGTTCTTAGGATAGATACCCAGTAATGGGATGGCTGGGTCATAGGGTATTTCTATTTTTAACTTTTTGAGAAGTCTCCATACTGTTTTCCATAGTGGCTGTACCAGTTTGCATTCCCACCAACAGTGTATGAGGGTTCCTTTTTCTCCACAACCTCTCCAACATTTGTCACTCTTGGTTTTGGATGTTTTTGCCAATCTAACGGGTGTAAGGTGATATCTTAGTGTACTTTTGATTTGCATTTCCCTGATGATTAGCGATGATGAACATCTTTTCATATGTCTATTGGCCATATTCATATCTTTTTAAAAGTGTTCTTTATGAAGACCTTGTCCCCTCCAAAATGGAAATAAATGTCCACACAGTATTTTGGCACCACAATGGCTTGCCATATTTTAAAATTTTTGTTTCAAATTATTAGAATGGCTTGTGTAAAAGTGTAACCTGATTTCAACTGTAACATTATTATCTCCCCTCTACTTGGAAACCTCTGGATTCAAATATCCCAGGGAATGAGGTGGATGTGCAAAGCTGTGGGAAGGCAAAGGTGAACAATGGAAGCCAGAAGCTTCCTGGGCCCAGATGGAGCTCCCTCCCAATCCAAAACAGAGGAAACATGGTGACGCAGACGCATATTTGCCATTATATATATTTATTTTCTTCTTTTGGCTATTTACAAACCTTTATTTCAGCATATTTTTTAGAAGCATAATTTTATGTTTCTTCATGTTTTTCTTTTTTGAAGTCAGGACTGGTCAAGGTCTTTTTCACGCAAAAATGTACATTTAATGAGGACAAAGACAGCATTGGGTCATCTTGGGGGTTTCTCTCCTGCTCTGTAGCCCTTTGTGGGTCAGTTCATCCAGGACTCGTGGGTCTTGGTCCTACTCTCACTGCCTGGGCCCAGCACCACTCCTGAAGACCTGCGTGTGTGTGGTTTTACCATATTTCATCTGCCTCCAGAATGGCATGCCTTGGCTGCCCTCTGAAGAATTCTTTGGCACTGCTGGACATCAGGTACCGTGGCCAGCTGCGCTACACTCGGACACCTTTAGTTCTGCTGATGACTACTGACCTCAGAGATGCAGTCTGGTAAGATGGTGGGTGCAGGCTCTCACACATGTTGAGTTAATAGAGGTGACCCTGATCAACTGGGGCTATTTCATAATTGAAGTAGATTAGGGAGACACTGTAACACCCCCCACCCTGAAACCCCAACACTGATAGTACAGATTTCTTATTGATCACAGGACAGTATACAATAAACACAAACACACTGCACTTTCTGTAGGACAAGTCACGATTTCCTTTGCTGCTCATCACTGCAGCAGGGTACCATGCAGGTGGATAGCTTAGCAAATGCATTCACTAGTTAATAGCTCAAAGGGTTAGCTCTTTTATGTACAGAATAAGGAAGCCTCATTAGGAACGGCCACAGTCTCAGCAAAATTCTGCTCTAAATATGCAAAGACTTTGTAGCCTTGCTATTAACAAGATGACACAGATTGTAAGAACACATTTGATAAGCTCCAGTAAGACCCAACAGATCGTCCATTATCTCTGCAAAGACACCCCACAGTGACAGATGGAACAGGCAAGACCTTGCTAGGAAATGTGTCATATATCCCCACAAGAAAGTGACACTTTTGAGAGACAGAGAGTGTCCTTCCTGTGGTAGTGGTGGAGAAGGGATTCTAGGGGGCAAGTTAATTGGATAGCCCATGTGAGGAAAAGAAAGGCAAGGTGGGTAGAGGAGTAAAGTGGGAGTTGCTCCATCCCAGACTCAGCAAGACCCTTCCCTCTTCCCAAGCCCCAAATTGTCTATCACTACAAGCACTCTCCGATTGACTGGGGCTGAAAAAGGCTCCATGGGCCTAACCCCAGGAGCGCCCTGCTAGATGCTCTGCATTTCCAGAGTTACTTGGTGTGAGGTGAGGAGTGGGAGGGGATGTAGGCAGCCAGCTAGAGGAGGGTGTGCCTCTTTGGCTGGGGACAGCTAGGAATGGGGCTCAACGACGATGCTGACGACAGAACACACAGAGAACATGACAAGTGGAGATCTGGCAATTTTCAGGCTAAAAAAACCAAGTCGATGGCAAACCCAAAAGGTTCAAATTTCTGAAAAGGTGTAATTGCCAAACCTCCACCTCACCTTGACACTTAACCTCACACAGTATAAGTCGCAGTAGAGCTCAACTGCTCTTATTGCAGCACATTAGGGCAAGGTACTCTTTAAGGTATAAGATTATATCTAGCTATGTGGATCTATGGAGATATTTACAACTGGCCTCTCTGCCCTTCCTCTGTGCTCTGAAGCTTTCCTGTGCATTGCTGCCAGACACATCTTAAAATCCCCTTTTTTGTCCTCACTGCCCAATCTCTCTGTATGACCTCACCCCAAATGAACTGCTTGCCTCCCTCAGGGCTTAAAGGCCCTCCAGGATCCTGAAAACCCAAATCCAAATCAACCAACAAATGTTTAGGCCCCAGGAAGCAAGTCTTTCAATACCCACGATGGGAACTTCAGATGTGGGGTCATTGCTCTCCCCTCAACCTGGATCTCTCTTTGAGGGGTATCCAAAAAGAAAGAGGCAATTTTAGACATGCCAGCAACAATTTCTTGATTTTAGCTGTCTTAGGAGATTTGCGTGTGTGTGTGTGTGTGACAATATGAAGGTAAACATATGTGATTGTGCATGGGAATATATGTGTGACTGTATGTGACTGTGCATGTCTGTGTGTGTATATGTATATACTGCTGAGGGTGAGTGTCCTCATGTGTATGTATGTATGTGTGACTGTGTAGGTCTCTGTGGCATGTATGTGCAGGAGGCTATATTTGCATACTACCTGTATAGAAAAGAAGAGAGGTGACAAGCTGGACTGAACTAGGCAGTCAGTCCCTGGGGCTCCTTGTAGTTCTGTCTTTGGTCAGCCTTCTCACCCCTCTGACTTTCTCTTTCCCTGGAGGGGGTGGAAGGAGGGTGTTCTGGACTGAAATCCAAGGCTGAAGTTTAGCCAACAACCATCCCAGGATGGGATACTAAAGCGCCCCTGTCCCTGAATGGGCCCACCACCACAGTCCATGCCTGCAGCCATCTCCCAGGCACCTTTGGTTTTCTGCATCCAGCTGCTAGCAGCCAATCCCCTGGGCCATTTCCTCACATCACCCACGTGCTTGCGGCTGCCTACAGCCCCAACACGTGTCAGGCTAACAAGGTGATTGGAATAAAGGGATGAGTTATAAAGGCTATATACAACCCCCTCTCCAGTTATTTAGCTCTCCCACCCCACTGTTTACATCATATTTCTGTCCTCAATGCATCTTCAAGGCTTCTCCCTCCCTCCACCCCATCTTTGTTACTCCAAAACATATCTTTCCAGGAAAAAGCAAAATGCTCTACACTCCAAGCTTATCCCACAATTGAGCATTTCCTTCCTCAAGGCACTAAATTATCACTTCCTAGGACTACAGTTACTTCTTCTGCATCCTCTATGCAGGAGACAGCACAGGTGGGTGGAGGGAGGAGAAGAGGAGTGGTTGGGGACTCGGAGATACTGCTCCCTGGAACAGGGAATTGGAAAGAAACAGTCAGTTAACCAGCCTGGCCAAATAGGAGCCCCCCTTATGTGGGAACAGGCCAAGGGAATTCTGGTGGCTCTAGAAAAGCCACCAACAGGGAATACATGTATTTCCTTTCACACTCATTCAAATCAGAGAAATAAACATGGGCATGCACACATGCACTTATATACACGCACACAGAATAAACCCATGTGTGTACACACAAGCACACATATATGTAAGTCACAAGTTTACACACTCTTTCATAGGGGTGCGCACACACATATATGCATTCATTCATTGTTATATATATACTCTTATATGCACCAATATAGATTTACACCGCTATACATAGAACTACACAGCTTCTCAAATGGTTGTATGTGCATACAGAACTACCTTGATGCACACACACACGCAAATATACACAGAAACACAAACACA
Organism: Equus quagga; assembly: GCF_021613505.1. NCBI lineage: Eukaryota > Metazoa > Chordata > Mammalia > Perissodactyla > Equidae > Equus > Equus quagga. The sequence continues at coordinate 2,635,024 of NC_060276.1, forward strand.
GAAACACAGTTAAAAGGGTAGGTGGCTGAGGGGCTGTAGGAGAGGCTGCCTAGAGAGAAAGGAGGGACATAGGCTGAGTGCTTGGCAAATATTGCTCCCTCACAGCCTCTGTCAATGAGGTGGAACTGCTTGGCAAGTTGGAGCATAGGCTACTTTCTATTTCCCTTACGAGCCCTACTGGGTGGGCAGTGCCCATGTTCCATGTGCTTGGTTCACACTCATTGGCTGGTCACCAGCCTCTTCCTGCAGAGATGCTACAGGTGCTGTAGAATGAGGTCTGGTGCCTGGCAGATAATCAGAATCTGATAGAGCACCCCCTTTTGTAAAGGGGAGGGGAGAAAGGGAAGCGCCTCGGTTGAGAGAGTTAAGAGGACAAGAAGAAGAGCAAGTGAGGTGGTTCCACCACTCACAGGTTGCATGTCCTCAAACATGGTACATAACCTCTATTTTTTCCCCTCGGAACACTGGGGATGATGTGCTCTGCCTTCCCTGGCTCACAGGGCTCCCGCGAGGCTTCGACGATGTGATGGGTCAGTGAGCTCGTTGATACTTACTATGCACTAGACAAATAGAGAGGATTAGTATATAGATTCACAACAGTTTTTTTGTCTGCTGTTATGGATTAGACAGTGAAATATCAAGTCAGAACTTTCCTAACCCTAGTCTTCATTCACCAAGTGCTTGCTCTGTGACTGGTGATCAAATCAGTATCTGACCTAGACAGAGGTATTGAGTCCCTCTTGTCAAGCATTCTGAAGCAGAAATATAGATAAGAGAAGTTCCAATCCCTCCAAAGATGCCAGCTCAATCTGACTAATCTCCAACCCGACATAATGCACTCCCTGCGAGCTCCTGCTGGAAACATGCTCTTTCACTTACCCTAACATCCCACTCAGCACCCCTATCCACCCTCCCACATTCCACTCCCAACCCCATGCCACAACACCACACTCAAAACACAACAGAAAAGACACTGGAGAAAAGGCACTTTCAAAATTCCCCAAGTTCCCTAGAGCCAGCTCCCTGCACTTACAAGCCATGGCTAGCCCTTTCCCTGTGCACCCCAGCCAAACCCAGCTTGATATTCTCCTGTAGAACCCTAAGCAGGGAGTGAGCAAGGACCATAATCCCTAGGAGGAAAAAACAGAAGAAAAAAAATAATGAAAAAGAAAATTCAACACCTCGGGGGGACAGAAACTCCCCCAGAAATGTTTGTATACAGGGAGTGGATCCTTCTTCCGTTCCCCAACCTGGCTCCTCTCTGTCTTCTAAACATTTCCGGGGATTTCCCATGCTTCTTAGCAGTTAGAAGTCTTTGAAAAGGTGATAGCCTTTTAGCAGAAAAGGAAAATCAATGTGCTATTTACCTCCAACTCCTCCTTCAATCTCTTTCCTTCTAGCCAAAACACATCCTTTCTAACTACTCCCACCTCATGTTTATAAAGAGAAAAGTAGAACTGATTTGACTGCCCACATAACGACAAAATAAAACAAAATAAAGAAGGCAAAACAGAACAAAAGGAAATGTGAAAGGAGTAGAGCTCAGTGTCCCTGCCACTCTGGGGCACTGCGGGACTAAATGATATGGTATGCCCAGTAAACAATGTTGAATACCACAAAAGCAAGAGGGAAGAGGATCCGGGACCACTTGTCTACCTTAGGGACATAGTCAGGGTGAAAGAGCTTGGAGGAGAACCCTTCACTGAAGGAGCACCCAGGACTCGGGGGGCAACTGTCATCAGACTCGGAGTTACTGTCCTTGTCTTGCTCAAAGCCCATGAAATCATCAACATTAAGGCTCCAGGTACTGCCAACATCATGCTTGAGGTCAAGGCAGCCACTCTCAACTTTGATGTCATCAGGCACGGTACGGATCTCATCAAGGTTGGAGCGTACTTCTCGCACATACCTCCGGCCGTGGACAAGCAGATGTCTCCCACTAGGGCCATGGCTGTGGTTCTCATCTGAGCTGGAGCTCTCCTCAGGGTCTTCTGGGTCACGGGACTCAGCACGGCCATGGGCTTCAGCACGGTTGCGGATTTCGGTAGGAATAATACTGTCATTAATCTTGAAACCATTAAAGCGAATGCCATAGCTGTGCAGGGGCTGCTCTGAGGTGGCGGGGAGATCACTCAGGCTTTCTCCAGTAGCCACCAAGGCCTGGACTGAGAGAGAAGACAGTGAGCTGAGGCTTTCTGAGGTGGCCAGTGGGGCCTGCACTGAGAGGGAGGTCAAAGACCCAAGGCTTTCTGGGCTTCCCAGGTGGGCCTCCTCTGGTCTGGAGGGAGGAGAGCCATTTTCATCTTCTATGTTAACCTGGTCATCCTTTGAGGAGACGGTAGATAGATTCCTGAAGTCGGTAGGATCAGATCCTACATGAACAAACACTGATGGGGAGGGAAGACGGTGGGGGTTTTCCTCATCAGCACTTCTCATGTGATTCCTCATCTCTTCCACTGAGAGAGTCATGTCTTCCTCGGGTCTCTGGTGTGCAAGGTACTGAGGAACAGGAGCAAGAGGCTGTTAGCATGCAAGGGAAGTCCATGGTGGCTGCCAAGCCTATATCTCCCTGGGGCAGCTGCTTTCTCTGGGGCACTGAGTGGTGGACGAAGGCAAGGCCTCCTCATGTAGTTAAGATTTGGCTCCCTGTGAAGGAGGGTGGTTGCTGGACATTAATGTACTTCCAGCAGCAAAAGCCTCAGCATGGCTTTGGAAGTGGGAAGAGCAAAGGAAGGAGGGGTAGGCCAACCTCTCTGGTGTCTGTGTCTTCCTTTCAGCTCCCTGTGCTCCTCTTCCCTCTGGCTGCATCACCTGCCCTTGGAAGCATGTTAAGTGGACTGGATTTGAAGTCCAGAGGTCTGGGGAAATCTAGCTCTGCCACTTATTAGCCTTGTGACCTTGGAAATGACTCAACCTAAAAAGGAGTGATGATAAATTGTTTTACTTCTTTGTTATCTGGTGTGTGTATGTGTGTGTATGTGTGTGTGTGTGTGTGTGTTGTATGTGACAATTAGAGGACCTTAAAAATGTGAAAGGGTGAAGTGCTAAGCTTAGGCTTAAGAGGTGCTCAGGGAAATTGACTGTCAGTCAAAAAGCCAAACCTGACGCTTCATTTCCTGGTAGTGATAGCGGGCCATGACTCTTCGGGCTCTCCTGCGTCGCCTATGATGGCGTCGGGGTCTTCGGCTGTAGAAAAGATAGTTGATGTGGACGTATTCCAGCAAGGACAGGAACACGAAGAAGAGGCATACAACCATATAGATGTCAATAGCCTTGATACAAGAAACTTGGGGGAGTTTATCCCGCAGATGTGAGTTGATGGCATTCAGGATGAGCATTGAAGTCAGACCTATAAACAACATGGCACAAAGTTAGTCTCCTCAGGTGACTGAAGTTCTTGGCAAGCTATTGGGCCCACATCCCACATGAAGGGAGTGATGGCCATCTCTGGGGTGGGGAGGGCCCTCAGCCAAAGGCCTTTGGCTCTCTAGGCCTGGGGCCTTTGCTCAAGTGCTCTCTTTGCTCCTCTTCCCCTATCTTTACACCCAGCCTGTGCTGCATTGGTTCAGTGACTTCCTATTGCTCTTCAGATAAAGCCCAAAATCTGCAGCCATTGTTTCACAGTGGTTTACGTCTCAAGCTCTATTTTGCCCTGTGACAGCTCTTCCCCCCTTTACCTTCCAGTACGTAGGCTTTCCTTTAGTCCCTCATTACTAAATGAGATCACATCCCTTGGAAGGTTTTGTAAGCCCTAAAATATTTCTGATCTAAATGTATGACTTGTCCATTCATTTATATATCTAACAAATAATGAATTCTAGTACTTTGGGCCCAACATACCAAAATCCCAGCTTTGTTTTTTTTCACACCTGTCTCCGATGTTGGTCTATCTCTTGGGTATTGGCAGAGCACCTGTACAAATGCCTTTTGGGCAGGCTCTATCTTGTTTCCTTGCCTGTGCAGTCACAAACTGCTCCAGGTACTCCTCCCTTGCTCTCAATTTTTTTCTGAGAAGATGACCCAAGTTCCTCCCTGGGATGGGGACAGGACCTACCAACTGTCACCCTCGCTGCAGAGGATTCATAGTTCATCCAAAACGATATCCAAGAGACAACAGTGGTGAGGATGGTAGGCCAATAGATCTGCACAAGATAGCTGGTGACTTTCCTCTGGACCAGGAACCTCAGTATCAGGCGCACATAGGAACCTGGCAAGGAGACATACTGGTATTACTGCTGTGAGAGACTGGCCCTGAGAGGAGGCCTGTTTTTATCAACAAGAGCATGAATACTTTACACCTGTGGGGTGTTAAACTTGGCCAAGTGCTTCTAAACCCGTTTCCTCATTTGCAGAGGGTAAGCCATTGGAATTTTATGAAGGGGGTTTTGGAAGGTGTCCAGAATCAGAAGGACATAGGAAAGGAGGCAGCAGAGTGTAGAGGTCAAAGTCAGAGGTCCCCAGGAGTTTACAAGGGTACAAAGGGGACAAGAGACAGGAGAGAAGGAAGGGGTCAGACCCACCTGTGAAGAAAAACACCTCTTTGCTAGTCATTGTCTTCCCCAGGAAGCTGAACTGAGGGATCTGCAGCTTCTCAGTCCCCTGGATGGCATTCCCATTGCCTTCCCAGTATAATACAATGTCTTCAACCGTGTAGCCATCTGGGAGGGAGAGAAAAACAGAGTCAGTCAATCTCAGAAGGCAGGCAGAGGCAGATTTCACACCAGAGCAGGCTGTGGAAACCAAAGGATGGTTGGAACCTGTACTTTTTGGGGTTACTTTGTGTTTTGCTGAGCCTGAGCATGGGGGAGGGAGTACTCAGAAAGAGAGCTCTCAGTTTAGAGTTTCTCAGCCAGGAAGGAAAGCACAGCAAAGAGATGTGCTCCTACCCACTAGCTTGTGCACAATTTCCCAATAGCAAGGTATGATTTCCCTATGGGACTATTTGCATCCTAAAGGCCACCTTATCCCAGATGCCATGTATATACCTGTTTGTCTGTCTACCTATTATCCAGGAGAGAGAGAAAGGGGAGAGGGAAGAAGTAGGGCAGATATGCCATCCCTCTCAATGTCAAGTCTGCTTTTGGTTTCCTGATGGCCACAACCCCAAGTCGGGAAGAAGGAGCCACAGGAGACATACGTACAGCTCTCCACCTCAAGCTTGCAGGTCTGCTTGTCCAGAGGGAATTTTTGTAGATTCAGGGAACAAGCTGCTGTGGTGGTGAGTCTGCAAAGGAAAAGCAAAAGGAAGGGAAAAGCCAGTCAAGCCCAGGCAAGCTACCCTTCCTGAGAAAACTGCAGGGGTGGGGAGGTGTGAGGTACCCCAAGGACTGACCCACCTTCCCATACTGCCTACACTAGAGCTGAGTCCTCTTTCCCTCTCTCCTTTTCTTCTTTCTTTCTCCTCTCCCTTTCCTTCCTTCCTTCCTAGAGGAAAGATGAGTTGGAGTTGTGTGGAGAGGAGAGAGGAAATTTGTATGTGACAAAGAAACCTAGTAATGTGGCAAGACTTAAGTAGAGAAGAGATGTATGACATGTCAGGAAACCTCAGGGTGTCAGAACAGGAAGGGCCCTTGAGGAAATTGAATGCAGAGATAGAAAAGGGACTTTCATGCTGAAGAAGCAGCAAGACCATCAAGAGGAATCTGTGCTACACTGAAGCAGCTGAAACTCCAGATTCGGTACGGGTGCCCATATGCGATGCGCAGGTACAGACGTGTGTAGGGGCCCAGGCCCATCTTTGGCCATGGCAGCTGCTCTCACAGTGCTCTCATCTGCATATCTTCCTATGAGGGTACTGGGGCCTAGCAAACACCAGTGGGTGTAAATAGGTTGGAGGGATTAACATATCTGAGGTGGACCATGGAGTGTTGGGCAGGGGCTTCAAGTTGCCATGTGGTGGGTCTGTGAGAGGAATCTGGGGAGGGGTCTTGGAGGAGCTGGGGAAGTGGGAGAAATGACCAGTGTGAAAGAAGAATAATTACAAAAGCTCTATGCAGCTCCAGCTGGGAGGCTCTGTCCCATCCCTTATCCTGCCCTTCCCAGCTGCTAACCCAGGCCTAGTCTCTTTCAACCCTTGAAGCGATTTCCATTTTGTACAGCAGGTAGAGAGAGAGAGAGTGTGTGTGTGTCTTTTTCTCCCTTCTATGAATCTTCCATCCAGCATTAATCAGCTGAGGACCCTTTTAATGAAACAAGTGTGACTAGTAACCTGTTCCTTGCAAGCTTTGTTGTTCTCTGACTCCAGCGCCTTGGACCATGGGAAAGTGGATAGGGAAAGAAAAGGGAAACAAAGGGACAGAGCAGGAGCACCCCAGAGAAGAAGAGATCCAGAGATAGAGCTGGACACTGGCAGCTACCTCTTGGAGCAATTTTCTGAGCTAAGTTTATCTCTCGTGCTTGTCTTCAGAGATGGTTTGTAAGAAACGACACTGTGAGGAAAGCCTTGGTGACTGTCTGCTATGCTATAAATAGACCAGTGAGGAGTTCTAGTATGCACACATTCTGTGTGTACAGAGCCATAGACAACAGACACATACTGCACGTCCTCAGGCCCCCTGCATTATGCAAATATGACCAATGGCAGAGATTGGTCCCCCTCCCTCACTGCATGGGCTTCAGCATTCATCTGTCTCTCTCCCTCACTGGACAGGAGGGAAAAGACATAAAGATAAATAAGAAAATGTATAATGCTAAGGTGGAGGGAGCGCTCTTCTAGTTGAGAGAATAAAGGAGAATTTCTTGACAAAGGGGGTATTTGAGTTAGGGATTGAAGGATGGGCAAGGTTTAGACTCCTAGAAAGGGGAGAAGGGCCATTCCACACAGAAGCAGCAGCAGAAGCCAAGGTGTGGGGACAGGATAGCCAAAGATGGCTGTGGGACTCTGAAGGTTCCACTTTAGCTACTGGATAGGATGAGTGAGGGGGCAGTGCAAGACAGATTTGGAAAGCAATGGGCTCCTCTGTGTGTCCCTTAGAGTGCATTCCTGGAATACTCAATAGGAAGAAGGAAGCCTGCTGGGATGGTCCCCAGGCCCCTGGGCAAACTCACCGGATGCCATACCGCACCGTTCCATCTGGGTGAAGGTGAAACATGCGATTTTCCACAGTCACGTCATGCACGAAAGCATCCTTGCTATTTAGAAAGTAGCAGTCGGGGACCCACAACTTCTCAAGCATCCGATAGTCCAGGGTCAGGGTCAGGTTGGTCTCATAGTATGCTAAGCGTGGATCTTTCCAGGTCTGATGAAAAATCATCGTGATTGTATAGTCCTGGGAAGAGAAAAGTAAATCCCAGTTGTAAGTGAGGTTGTCCACCTCTCCTTGCTCAGAGTGTGTATGTGTATGCAGGTGTACGAAATACATCATAGACATAGATGAGTAATGAAACATATGTAAGAATGTTAAATGTTAAGAATAACAAAATGAACCTCACGTAATTAAAATCCAGGTTAAGAAATAGAATATTACCAATAACTTTCAAGCTTTAATGTCTCCCTCTAGAACATATTTCTCACACTTCCCAGCAGTAACCATTAGATTAGATTTTAATGATAATAATTCCCTTGCTTTTTATTAGAGTTTAATTGTCTATGTATGTATTTCTAGGGAACATATTAGTTAGTTGGATCTATTTAAAAATTTTTTTCTGAATGGAATCCTACTGTATGTATTCATAATTTTCTTCTTTCACTTAACGTATTTGTGAGATTCATGTGTAATTAAATATGTTTGCATTGCTGGATAATATTCCCTTATATGAATATACTATGTTTATTATTGTGTGAACACACCCTACATACCAAAATCACAATGAAACAAAAACTACAAAGCGAAAGTTTCAGTTTACACGCTCCCCCCTGCAAAAGCAGATGAGTGTTTCCAATGCTCCTGCCTTGCCAACAATGGTATTATCCGACTTTTGATTTTTGCCAGTTTGGTGGGTATGTAATGGGTTCTCATTGTGGTCTTATTTTGCATTTCACTGATTAATAATAAAGTCAAACATCTTTTCATATGCTTATCTGCTACTTGGTTTTCTTTTCTTTTCTTTTCTTTTTTTTTTTTGAGGAAGATTAGCCCTGAGCTATCTGCTGCCCATCCTCCTCTTTTTGCTGAGGAAGACTGGCCCTGAGCTAACATCCATGCTCATCTTCCTCTACTTTATACGTGGGACGCCTGCCAGAGCATGGCGTGCTAAGCATTGCCACGTCCGCACCTGGGATCCAAACTGGCGAACCCCGGGCCGCTGAGAAGCGGAACGTGTGAACTTAACCACTGCACCACCGGGCCGGCCCCCTTGATCTTCTTCACAAAAGTGAAGTTACAGTTCAAATTTTCTGATCATTTTTCTATTGGTTTTTAAAATATTCTTCTTCTTAATTCACAGGAATTATGGATATCTTCAACATCAGTCCTTTGTGACGCAAATATCTTAGTCCACTCTGAGTTATCCTTTCACACTTTTATGCTGGTTTTGTTTGTTTGTTTTGCAAAAAATAAGTTCCAGAATTGTTTAGATAAACAGAATTTTAATATAGTTGTAGTTTCAAGTATTTGTTTTTATGGTTTGTGTTTTCTGTGTCTTTTTAAAGAAGTCCTTACCGACAACAAAGACACAAAGACAGTATCCTATATTATCTTTTAAAAGCTTCATAAGCCCTTCACTTTGAGGTCTATAATCCATCTGGATTTATTTATTTATTTATTCCAGGTGGCTGTAGTTTCCAAAACCTACCGTGTTCTTCCATGTGGGCTCTGTTGCAGGTCAGAACAACTGGAGTTGGCTTATGACCCTGCTCCTTTTCCCATGTCCCCTGTCTCCAGCCCCATGGCTGGAGCTGACACACTTACCATAGTCATTTCTGAGATTTCTTCAATACTGGAGACATAAATAGATACTCCCACAGGCACAGGGGCACCTGTAATACAGGAAGACACTATTATATGCAGGGTAGGAAAAAGGATAAGAGCACGGACTCAGGGGCCAGACGGCCTGGGTTTGAACCTCATTTTGACACTTACTAGCTGTGTGACCTTGAATAAGTTACCTAACCTCTCTTAGCCTTAGTTTCCTCATGGGTAAAATAAAGAGAAAATAAGGGGATGAAGCACTCGTTTCCTAAATGTTTTCCTGATAAGAACTCAAGAGCAATGAGCCCAAAATATACGACCTAAGATTTGTGGTGTGTACATTTGTGTTACTGCATGTGAGTGTGTCCATGTGTGAGTGAAGGCGTGTCTGTGTGAATGAATGTATGAGCTATGTGCATGAGGGTATGTGAGCATGTTCACATGTATGAGTAAATCTGTGAGTGTGTTCATGTGCAGGTAGATGTATCAGTGTGTACATGAGTGTATGTGAGCATATCCGTGTGTGAGAGAATGCATGAGCAAGTTTGTGTGCTCGAGTGTGTTGTGTGGGAGTAAATGTGTGACCGTGTGTATGTGTAGGTATGTTGTGTGGGAGTAAATGTATGAGTGTGTTAACGTGCAAGTGAATATGTTTATGTGTGAGTGAATGTGTGACTATTTGTGAATGTATGTGAGCTTGTTAATGTGCAAGGGAATGTTTGAGGATGGGTGTATTTGTAAGCTTACCTATGTGTATGAATGTGTGTTTGTGAGCATGTCTGTGTATATGAGTGAATTTGTGTGTTCATATGTGAGTGAATATACGAACATGTTTGTGTGCTTGCATACATTGCATGTGAGTAAGTGTGTAACCACATGCAACCATATAGGCATGTTGGTGTGTGGAACTATATGTATGAATGTGTTCATGTGCAAGTGACTGTGTGAGCATCTGTGTATTTGTGAGCTTGTCTCTATGTGTGAGTGCATTTCTGAGTGTGTTTGGATATGAGCACGTTAATGTGTGAGTATGTTCATGTGTGTGAGTGAATTTGTGTGTGTTTTCATGTATGTGAGCATGTTTGTGTGTGAGTGAATGTATGAGCATGTCAATATGTGAATGTGTCTGTGTGTGCAACCTTGTTCATTTACAAGTGGTAAGTGTGATAAGTGATCACACTTATATACTCATACTCATCATACATTTGAGTGTATAAGTGTGAGTGTATCTAAGCATGTTCATGATCTTGACTGAATCTGTGAGCATGTCCATGTGAGTGAGATTGAATGTGAGTATATGTGAGTGTGTTTGTGTGTGCCTGAATGTGTGAATGTATGTGTCTTTGTGTATGAGTGAATGTGTGACCATACTGATATGCAAGTGAATCCATGAGCATATTCATGTGTGTTTGCATGTCACTGTGCAAGTATGAGTGAATGTGTGAGCATGGTAATGTGTGAGAGTGTGAATGTGGATGTCTATGTGTGTTAATGTGTGTTCATGTGTGAGCATGTTTGTGTGAGTTGGTAAATATGTGGACATATTTGTGTGAGTGAGCATATTCATGTGTATGAGCATGCTTGTGCATAAGTGAACACACGAGCCTGTTTGTGTGCAAGTATGTTAATGTGCATGTGTGAGTGTGTGCGTATCAGGTTATGTGTGAGTATTTTTGTGTGTGTGAGGGAATGTATGTGAGTTATTTATGTGTGCAAATGAATGAGCATGTTAACATGGAAGTACGTGTGTGTGTGCATGTGTTTGTGTGTGAGTGTGTTTGCGTATGTGAGCATGTTTGTGTGTGAGTGGATGTGTGAACATGTTCATGCGTGTATGTGAATGTGCTAGCATGTTCATGTGTGTATAAATGTGTGAGCAAAAGTGAATGTGTAAGCATGTTCATATGAATCTATGTTAAGTATGTGTGTGAGTGAATTCGTGGGTGTGTTCATGTATGAGAGCGTTTGTGTATGAGTGAGTGTGAGTGTGACTAAATGTGTGAGTCTGTGTTTGAGTGTGTTTCTGCCCCCTGATTTTCTTTTTCAGGCCTGGGTGTTATAACTGCCCATTCAAATGTGATCATGGATGTGAAAATATGTAGTAAACTATAGGGTACAGTGGAAAAATACATTTTTATTGTTTCCTCATTGGCTCAAAGCTGCCTCCACCAAGCCTCACAGCGAAGTCATTATTCTATGTGTGTTACATCACACTGCTGCTATGAAAACACGCATGACACTTGCATTTCAGCTGCTGCCATCACTGCAAGCTGATTGCCCAGAAGCTGAGCTGCAAAGAAGGAAACGTGTTATTCCTATCCCAATGCTTCAAAAAGCAGAGTGCTATTGGGAATCAGCATACAAATGGAAGCTGAGAAGTAAATGGGCCTTTGTGTGAGGGCATAGCCCAGTCTCCAGCATTCAGTGCAATTGTGAATGATCCCCAGCGAAGTGCTATGTAGTGACAAGGGTTTCTAGAACCACAGTTGTTTATTGCAGCCTTTCAGGCTTCCCACATGCCTTTAGAGGATGAAAGCTGTGTTAGGCAGGGAACAAGCTCCAGAGAGGCCAAGCAGCCATGTCCCCCCCACCTCACTCTAGTGTCAGACTTCTCTTCCTAGACCATTCTTTGCCACTCAGGCCACTCCATCCACTACAGAGGAATCCTGGGGACCCAAACCCTAAAGGGCCAGAGCACAGCCCTGTCCAAGGGCTCCCAGTGCAAGGGACAAGTAGGAGCTGAAATGCAGCCATGAATCCTGGCCCAGGGATGAAGCCTGGAGGAAGGGGACCTGAGAACTTTTTCTAATTTACCCGCCTAGAGGGGACACCTTACGTGCTAATGGTGGTCAGAATGAGAACTTAGCTAATGTACCCCACATCCCTGAAAAGATAAGGGAGGGGAGCAAGAAGCTTCCAGATAAAGTGTCTAAATGCTATCTCTGAAGTCATGGCCTCAGCTCCATATCCCATCACTGTCCCTCCTGATGGGGCTCAGGAAGGCAGGGAGGGGGTAACCACTTCCCTCCCTCTTGGAAATTTTGCTGCCCCAATTCCTCTTCCTCCCTAGTATCCATCAGAGTACCAGCAGAAGAACAGATAAATGAAGGAATGATGAAGATGTCCCATTCATTCCTTCACTCCACACCTGTGTCATGCCAGGTGCAGGAAGTCCTCAGGGACCTGCCTTTTGCAACAATGTGGAGTCCCACTTTTCTTGACTAGAAAGAAGCAGCTTTGTTAACTTTCCCTGGATCCTCCTCCTCTTCTTCATCTTCCTCCTCTTCTCAAGGAAGAAATAAAGCTCCCATTTGAACCTGACCACAGTTAGGTGAGGCTTCTGCATGTGGGTGTGTGTGTGCCTGTGTGTGTATGTGTGTGAAGCCCTGAAACTCTACTTCACCTCAGACACAGAGGGGAATTTGACTCTGTGTCTAGTGGGAGGCCTTACAGGGAGTCCTGGGTTCCCCCAATCCAGAACCCCCTGGCCCAGCTGTCCCACTGATTGCCCCAACCCCCACCCCATACAACAGCCCCAGACTTAGGCCCTGTAGTGCCTCTCCTGTCTAAATGCTAAAAAGTCCTGCATTGTCCTTGCCCTCCCACCTTCACTTACTGTTTGGCCAGATCAGGGACCCATCTTTTCTCATATGCTTCAGGTCTGCATGCCCATAAAGCTTAGTGTAACCCGAGAGGTTAGGCATCAGGTGTAAACAAATCTGAGTTAGCTCAAAAGATACTAGTGAGGCGCCTTGGAGATATTGTGGACCACACACACCTGACAATACCCAGAGATTGGTACTTGCCCCTGTTCCCTCCCCTGGCCCTGGATGCTGATAGAGATGACAACCTGAAACAGTGGGGAGAACGTGCTTGGTGTACTTAAATGGCTGTTGGTCAGACTTTGCTGAGAAACATGAGATAGGGGAAAAAGAGAAAATGTAGTAGCTACTCCCTTGACACGCACCAGTGCTTGGTACAAATGATTGAAAACTGTGGTCATGCAATGGAATGCTGGCTGTACCCTAACACCTGAATTCCCATATTGAAAGAACCTGCCTTCTACCCTCTCCACTCCAGCTTCCCAGTCCTCAGTGCACACTCACCTTGGGTCCTGGGGCTGCGCCTTCTGCCCTCATACTCAGAGGGAACAATACAGCAAAGGGGACACCAGTCAAATGTCCCGCCAACAAAGCTTAAGGCCCAGGGTGACCACCCTGGTTTTCAAGGCTGCTTCCTGGGCAAATCACAGTGCCTCCACTGGTCTACCACAATGGTAAGTCCTCACAGCTGTGTGCCCTTCGGGGTGGAAGCATTGTGTATTCAGAAGACCTCTATTCATATGTACAAATGTGAACCATTAACATTCATTAACCCTTTAGAGTGGGTGTCGAGTTCTACAACCTGCAGGAAGTAGTGTACTTTCTCTGGCTTAGACACTCTGCTTTTTAGCTCTTCCTCTGTTTCCTTTGAGCTGAAATGTGACTAACCTCTACTTAATGCACTCTTTCTTTTGTCTGTCCTTGGTCTAGGTTTCCTTGATGTCCCCTGTTCTGTGAGGTCTGGGCAGGTTGCCTGTCTCTTAAAGCTGTGTGATTGAAGCCAGCCACCCTTTCCAAGAGGGGAGGCTAGGCAGAAATATATGGAGAAACTGATGTATTGGCTCCCTGGAGGTTTGTGCTTCAGTTTTCTTCCCATTTCTCATCTCTGTGCTTGAGATCTGAGTGTTACGCTAAGGAGCTTGGATTTTATTTTGCACTTAAATAAAGCCATCAAAAGTTCCTGAGGTGGTCAGGCTGGATTTATAAAGATCACGCTGACTACAATGCATTGAATGGACTTAACTTGGAGGGAGTTGAAGGCTTGGGGAGGGGGAGCAGAGGCAGAAGTGCCTGGGACCTGGATGGGTGAAATAAACTAGACAGAGAAGACCATGCTCTTAGTTTTGAATTAGCTGAATGGGATGAGTGTCTGGGAGCAAAGAATGTGTGCTCAAGAAGAAGAACATGTGCCCTCCCTATAGATGAGGCAGAAAACTCTAGCCTGAGAAGCACGGTGTGTTTTGTTTTGCACACCCATTTCTGTGGTTTGCACTTCTCCAGCCAAACCAGGGCGCACACTTCAGGCTGGTGGAGGGGATTGTAAGAAAGTATGAAGAAGGCAGAAGGCCCCTTGCATAACAAGGCAGAGAAGTGGGAGAAATTCCAGGGGCAGAGCAAAAGGCCTGGGGGTTGGGAGTCTAAGAGTGCTCCACTTCAGGTCTGAGCAGGGTCAGGAAGGCAGGGTCTGGAGAGGCAGAAGTGTTGAGCCTAGCGGAGAGTCACTGGTTAGTTTACTGGGTGGGGCTAGCTTGTTGTGTCTCAGCTGTATTCCACCTAACACAAAGGCCTCTAGTGTCTGGATATGTCTTACCTCCAAAATTTGGTCTCAGACGGGCATCATATCTCGACAGCACCCTGTCCAAAATCTTGTGAACCACAGCTTCATTTGCACAATTTTTGCTGAAACAGAGAAGTCATCAATAAATGCTGGTCATCAGTAAACGCCACATTGCTTCTCAGAGAACAAACAACAAAGAGCACCTCAGACGTCAACTTGCCAGGGCCGTCGCTTCTCCCGCACACACGCAGACACGTACAGTCATACATGTATGCATCCCTCCCGGCTCCCCTCCCTCCCTACAGTGAGTCAGCCAGAAGCGCAGCAGTGACGCAGACTCCTTTTTCTCCCTTCCCATCCCCAGCCTTTATCCACAGGGTGGGGCACAAAGACTGGATCCTTGTTACCAGGCAGGATTGGGGGTGGGGAGGAGGGGAAACTGTAGGGGAAGTGGAGAGGGGAGAGAGGGGACAGGTATAAGCCCTCAGATAAATGCATTACGTCAACTCCCTGAGGAGCCTCACCTTGCCATCAGCCTGGAAGGAGCTTTCCGGGTTGGTGGGACTCCTCCTTCCAGGGGCACCTGATTGCCCCAGGAAAGGTCATTTTTCACTTTCAGTGCCCTCCTGAGCTGAGCCAACCAGTCTATGTTCTCCAGCTCAGTCACATTTCCCCGATCTGGGTTGGGGCTGGGCATTTTGTTGCCATGCCCTTGGTTTTGTACATCTCTGTTTTTAAGACTTGGCATATGACGCAGAGAGAAAGCCTTGTTCACATAGCAGAGATTTATGACCGTTGCCCAACCAAACCATTTCAGATTCTTGGGGCTCAGGACTGTCTTCAAAAAGACATGTATTCTGGGAGCAGGCATCTCTCTGGCTAAGCATGTGCTTCCAGCCTAGACGTGTCTTGGGTGAGCACATGTAAATGGACTCAGCTCAGCCCTGCAGAGATCTGGCCTTTCCAGAAGTCTCTGACGTGCTCACCCCATTCACCTAGACCTTCCGCGGAGCTCTTCTCCCCCAAAGGGGCTTGTGAATGAGAACAGGCTCTGGGCATCACTATGACTCCTAGGATCTTTGACGCAATGACCAGGGAACTTCAGCCCCTGCAATCTCAGTGTGTGTGTGTGTGTGTGTGTGTGTGTGTTCACTAGCACAGTCTGGCATGTTGGGTTGAGGCCATTGCAGAGCTGTTTGCTGGAACCTTGTCCAACTACCACCCCCCCCCCCTTTTCTGAATACATGTTCATTTCTGGTTTGCCATTAAAAAATATTCCCAATAATCTTTAGTGACAAAATTTCATTTTGCATCATTCCAAAGCGTGCACATGAATCATTCCCGCCTGTTTAGGACCACACATTACCCATGTGCCAGCGCTCAGCGTCTGTGTGTGATATATATGTAAGGCTGACTGACTAACATCTCCTCAGATATTTGTAGACCCAAACAAACTTGAAATCAAACACAGAAAAGAACCATGAATCTTCAAATGTTTTTACAGGAGTAAGTGCAAAAGCACATCCATCTCAGGCCACACGGTTAAACAGTCACACAGTAACACAGTCACCTATCACTGTCTGGGCTCCGATAGAGTTGAGTTCATAATTTCCATCTGCGGCATCAGAAAAGGTCCCTCACTGCTCAACACACACATGCACAAATATACATGCATGCCTCAGGGAACAGACTAAAATCCGGACTTAAACAGGTGTCTCTACTGTCTATGTTTTGAGAATTGCTCATCACCTTGTACACCCTCCCCCCCACAATCCCACAGGTGCCGAAGGACGTAACTGGGAAAAGCTGCCCAGGGCCTTAGCTGCCCAGGGCCTTAATACCTGAGGATGGATGGCAGACCCTGGGGTGAGGGCATCCTCCCCGCTACCCGTGGGGCTGCAGTTTGGGCACAACACCGGGCTCCGTCACGTGCAGCAGTAACAGGTGGGCTGAAGCACAGGGCTCTAAGTCCGGCTACCCTCACTCCTACCCCACCCTCCTCCAGGCAGGGCCCAGGGGCCAGGGTTCGCAAACCCGGGTCCAAGTTTCCCCCAGCCCGCTCCGTCCAAGAGGTCCGAGGCCACCCGCCCGCCCCTGTCGCCTTCATGCCCAGCCTGAGGGCACCCGCTTACCAGTTGAAGAGGTTCAGGACGACTTCGGGCACAGTGGAGGAGAGCTCAAAGTGGAATTTCGGGGTAGAACTGGGGTCGTTGCTCTCCGCAAGCCAGGTCCTGATGAGCAGCAGGAGCACGGCAGCTCGAAGCATCCCTCGGATGCCCATGGCCGCGGTGCTCCGGGGACCAGAGGGCGCGAGAGACGGCCGGACGGCCGAGGAATGGGACGGGGTGGGGGCAGTGTGGGGTGAAATGGAGCTGGGGGCTCGCTAGAAGTTGCCTCTAAGGAGACAGTAGCGAGGATACGCGGAGCAGAGAGCGCGGAGATCGGGCCAGAGCCCAGAGCCTGGGAGGAGCAGCCCCCCAGCAGCTCTGCCCGACGCAGCGCCCCTAGGACGCGCCGGTCAGCCGCGAGGTGCGCTCCGTCTGCAGCCGCTCCAGGATGGGACTGGGCACCCCGGGCGCCCAGCTGGCTCCGCCCACTCCGACGGCAGCACCAGCGGAACCAATCCTGCAGGTGCCAGGAGCCGCACAAAAAGGCGCGCGCTCCTGCCTCCGCCCGCAGACTGCGCGCAACCCAGCCCCCGCCCCCCCCCCCCCCCGCCCCTCCAGGCCTCTGCAGCAGTCCCCCGGCCAGCCTCAGACAGGGGCGGGGCCAGACCAGGGGAGAGGGAGGGGAGCTGGCTGCTGTAGGGCTCTGCACCGATCCGCAGCTGAGGGCACACGGTAGGTCCTGCTCTTCCTCTCATGCAAAAATGCAAAATGTGCGCTTCTCTTGGAGGTGCATGTCCCCAAGAGTTTGTATTTTTTTGGTGAAGGGAGTGAGGTGATTTGACTGCCATGGCTGAATCTGCTTTCTGAAAGAGCTGGACACATTGGGGGATCAGCAGGTGTTCGACTGCTGCTCATTCCCAAACCTTTGACCCTCCAGTAAGCCACGTGCCTTGCCTCTGGGTGGGGAAAGGAGGATGGCCAATGGGTTTTATAACAGAGCTCTGGCCAGAGCACGAGTGCC
The DNA here is from genome assembly GCF_021613505.1 of Equus quagga. Classification (NCBI taxonomy): domain Eukaryota; kingdom Metazoa; phylum Chordata; class Mammalia; order Perissodactyla; family Equidae; genus Equus; species Equus quagga. Next base: position 2,652,381 of record NC_060276.1, read on the forward strand.
TCTCCATCAGGATGGAAAGTGGGCTTCAGAAGGCCAAGAGTTTCTTGAAAACTTTAATTTCCCAGAGTACTTTTGGCCCCAGGTTTGGGTCCTCAGGACAAAACTCAGGGAACTGGAAGGGCTCACCAACTGAGATCACCCTGAGATATGACTCTGTCCCATAGCCAGGGCATGTAAAGTTGAAGTGAGGGTCCAGGGCTGACACCACAGAATGGGAAAGAAGGCAGAGTTCAGTGTTTCAGATGTTCAAGGGAGTTAGCTCCTGGAGAGCAGGCCACTCCGGTGCTCCTGCATTCTGGCCCCATCATGTGGAAAAGCCTGGAATTTTGACTAGAGGGCTCTTATTCTTTCCACTACCTCAAATACTGTCCTATGAAACAGAAGGCTCTCAGAGGATAAGGAAATTCCTCTACTAAATCCCTCTGTCCTTCCCATCTCAGATCCATGACAAAGCAAGATCACAAAGAGGTCCCTGAGAGCCCAGGGGACAGAAGGGCAATCAACAAAAAGACCTCAGTCACGTTTACCAGCTGAACCTCCTAAGGCATGCCATTGAGAAGGGTTGCAATGAAAACGGATTTCAGGTTCCCTCTTGGTTAGCTGTGACATTCACACAGAAATACAGCCCGCTTCCCTTTTCCCTCAGTGAAGTGAAGTGGGACTGCTTGTGCCTAGCAAAGCTTCAGTTGTCTGGTTGGCTGAGTGTTTCCCACAGCTCAGGGTTTAACTCTTTATCAACATTTCTTGACCATTTAAAAATCAAACTTTAAAAAATAAGTCTCATAATTCCCTGCCTTCTTCTAACCAGCAGAGCACCTTCACACCTTCCTTTCCCTTCTCCCTTTGCCCCTCTTTCCCCTGGCCTTGCAGCAAATGCTCTCCTTCCCACATGGGTGCTGAAATTAAAAAGGATAGTGGGACGCATACATCACTGGCTATCACATGCAGGAGTGGATCAATCCAACTCACCTCTACTGCTATTAGTTCTGCCCCCATCATCCCTGGTCACCCAGGCATCCTTGTAGAGACAAACCTTGCTTGATAAAAGTGGAAGGGCCATTCCAGGTCATTTTACTCAACCATCTGGATTGTAATATGGGGAAACTGATATGTAGAGAAGGAAAAGAGATTGGCCCAAGGGTACATAACAGTAGAGGCTCCAACTAGAATCCCCGTTTCCAGGTTTGCCTGTTTCTAGAAGTTGTGTTTTTTAGTGTGATTCAGCTTTGAGTGGAAGTTCAGGCAACCACCAGTAGATGGGAGTAGATTTATTTAGATACAGGATGTTCCCAGCACCCTGGAATCAAATTCCACAGGCAATCTGTCTCTCATTTGTCAGGGAAAACAAACCTGAAGCTTGAAGTTTTATTCCTGGATGCCCTTGTGACTGTGAAGATTGCCAAAAAGTTGATAATGATAATGAATTCACTTCCAGACCTTAGATTCCAGAAGCCCTCCCTGACTTTTTTTTTTAAAGATTGGCATCTGAGCTAACATCTGTCGCCAATCTTATTTTTTTCTTCTTCTTCTCCCCGAAGCTCCCCAGTACATCGTCGTATATTGTAGTTGTGGTCCTTCCGGTTGTGCTATGTGGGACGCCGTCTCAGCATGGCCTGATGGGTGGTGCCATGTCCACGCCCAGGATCCGAACTGGCAAAATCCTGGGCTGCCGAAGCACAGTGCGCAAACTTAACCACTCAGCCACGGAGCCAACCCCAACTCCTTCCTGACTTTTACTCTTCCTAGAGGTAATGCTTGGTTGAATTTTTTTTTTTTCGGTGAGGGCCAATCCGTATTTAGAAAAAGAAAGAGAGGGAAAGAGAGAAGGGGACGGGGCAGAGGAAGTAATCAAGATTAACTGAATTAATGGAAATTCATTACTCTTTCCATCAAATGTTCCTTTGTGGCTAAACACACGTTAAAGAGAAAGGCCTCCAGCTGGTACAAATCACCATGTGTCTAACCAATGTTTGCAGGTTGAGGTACTGAATCTTAGTGACTCAAATCTTTTTTTAATTAATTAATTTAAAAAAATTTTATTACAGTAACATTGGATTATAACATTATATATCTTTCGGGTGTACATTGTAATATGTTTCGAATTCTGTGTAGATTACATCATGTTCTCCACCCAAGGACTAATTACAATCCATCACCACACACATGCACCTAATCACCCCTTTTGCCCTCCCCCCTCTCCTCTTCCCCTCTGGTAACCACCAAGCCAATCTCTATTTCTATGTGTTTGTTTGTCATTGTTTTTATCTTCTACTTGTGAGTGAGATCATATGGTATTTGACTTTCTCCCTCAGACATATTTCTCTTAGCATAATACCCTCAAGGTCCATCCTTGTTGTCACAAATGGCTGGATGTCATCTTTTCTTATGACTGAGTAGTATTCCACATCTTCTTTATCCACTCATACCTTAATGGGCACCTAGGTTGCTTCCAAGTCTTGGCTATTGCGAATAATGCTGAAATGAACATAGGGATGTATCTCTATGGATTTGCGTTTTCAAGTTCTTTGGATAAATACCCAGCAGTGGAATAGCTGGATCATATGGTAGATCTGTTCTTGATTTTCTGAGAATAGTCCATACTCCTTTCCATAGTGGCTGCACCAGTTTGCACTCCCACCAGCAGTGTACAAGGGTTCTGTTCTCGCCACATCGTCTCCAACACTTGTTGTTTCCTGTCTTGTTAATTATAGCCATTCTGACTGGAATGAGGTGATATCTCATTGTAGTTTTGATTTGCATTTCCCTGATAGCAAATGATGTTGAACATCTTTTCATGAGCCTGTTGGCCATCAGTATATCTTCTTTGGAGAAATCTCTGTTCAGATCTTTTGTCCATTTTTAAATTGGGTTGTTGGTTTTTTTGTTGTTGAGATGTATGAATTCTTTGTATATTTTGGATATTAAATCCCTTATCAGATATATGGTTTGCAAATATCTTCTCCCAATTGTTAGGCTGTCTTTTTGTCTTGTTGATGGTTTCCTTTGCTGTGCAGAATGTTTTTAATTTGATGTAGTCCCATTTGTTCATTTTTTCTTTTGTTTCCCTTGCCCGGTCATGGTACTTGAAAATATGCTGCTAAGACCGATGTCAGAGGGCACACTGCCTATGTTTTCTTCTAGTAGTTTCATGGTTTCCACTCTCACATTCAAGTTTTTAATCCATTTTAGGTTAATTTTTGTGTATGGTGTAAGATAATGGTCTACATTCAATCTTTTGCATGTGGCTGTCCAGTTTCCCAACACCATTTGTTGAAGAGACTCTCCTTTCTCCCTTGTATGCTCTTGGCTCCCTTGTTGAAAATTAGCTGTCCATAAATGTGTGGGTTTACTTCTGGGCTCTTGATTCTGTTCCATTGATCACTTTGTCTACTTTTGTGCCACTACCATGCTGTTTTGGTTACTATAGCTTTGTAGTCTATTTTGAAATCAGGGAGTGTGATACCTCCAGCTTTGTTCTTTTTCCTCAGGATTCCTTTGGCTATTCAGGATCTTTTGTTGTCCCATATAAATTTTAGGATTCTTTGTTCTATTTCTGTGAAAAATGTTGTTGGAACTTTGATAGCAATTGCATTGTATCTGTAGATCACTTTAGGAAGTATGGACATTTTAACGATGTTGATTCTTCCAATCCAAGAGCATGGAATATCTTTCCATTTCTTTGTGTCTTCTTCAATTTCTGTCAACAATGTTTTATAGTTTTTGGTGTACAGATTTTTCACCACTTTGGTTAAGTTTATTCCTAGATACTGTATTCTTTTTGTTGCAATTGTAAATGGGATTATATTCTTTTCATTTTTCCTGCTTTTTCTCCCCCAACCCCCCCAGTACATAGTTGTATATTTTAGTTGTGGCTCCTTCTAGTTGTGGCAGGTGGGACGCCGCCTCAACGTGACCTGACAGGCAGTGCCATGTCCGTGCCCAGGACCCGAACCAGTGAAACCCTGGGCCGCCGCAGCAGAGCACGTGAACTTAACCACTCGGCCACAGGGCCAGCCCCAGTCCATTGACTTTTAAAGTAGCTATAGATAACTATGTATTTATTGCCATTTTGTTCCTTTTTTATCTGGGTGTTTTAGTAGTTCTTCTCTGTTCCTTTCTTCTTCTCTTGCTCTCTTCTCTTGTGGTTTGATTGCTTTTTTTAGTAATATGTTTGATTGATTTCTTTCCTCTTACTTATTTGTTTACTTATTATAGGTTTCTGGTTTGTGATTACCATGAGGTTCCTATATAATATTTTATGTATATAGCAATTTATATTGAGTTGATAGTCTCTTTAGCTGACCTCTTTCTAAAAGCTCTACTCTTTTACTCCCCTCCTCCCTCATTTTATGTTTTTGGAGTCATATCTAATCTCTTGTTTTGTGTGTGTCTATCCATTACCCTCTTATCATTGAAATAGGTAATTTTAGTTCTTTTTTCTTTTAACCTTCATATTATCTTCAGAAGTGGTTGATCTGCTACCTTTACTGTATTTTTGCCTTTACCAGTGATTTTATTGCCTGGCTTTTGTTTTTTAATAATTTTCTTATTCCTATTTGTGGTCCTTTCTTTCCCACTTAAATAAGTCTCTTCGGCATTTCTTGTAGAACTGGTTTCTTGGTGATAAACTCCTTTAATTTTTGCTTGTCTGGGAAACTCTTTATGTCTCCTTCCATTCTGAATGATAACCTTGCTGGATAGAGTATTCTTGGCTGTAGGTTTTTTCCTCTCAGCACTTTAGCCTGTAGGATTTTGGCTGAGAAGTCTGCTGATAGCCTTATAGTCATTCCTTTGTATGCCACTTGTTGCCTTTCTCTTGCTGCTTTTAGGATTCTCTCTTTATCTTTAATTTTGGACATTTTAATTATAATGTGTCTTGATGTGGGCCTCTTTGGGCTTATCTTGTTTGGTGCTCTCTGTGCTTCCTGTACTTGGATGTCTGTTTCCTTCCTTAAGTTAGGAAAGTTTTCAGCTATTATTTCTTCAAATAGGTTATCTGCCCCTTTGTCTCTCTCTTCTCCTTCTGGGACACCTATAATATGAATGTTAGCGTGCTTGGTATTGTCCCAGAGTTCCCTTAGACTGTTCTCATTCTTTTTAATTCTTTTTTATTTTATCTGTTCAACTTGGGTGATTTCCTCTAGTCTTTCATCCAGGTTGCTGATCCATTCTTCTGTATCATCGACTCTGCTATTGAGTCCCTCTAGTGAATTTTTCATTTCCAGTATTGTATTCTTCATTTCTGATTGGTTCTTTTTTATATTTTCCAATTCTTTGTTGACATTCACTGTGTTCATCTAGTCTCCCAATATCAGTGAGCATCCTTGTGAGTTTTCATTTGAACTCTTTGTCAGGTAGATTGCTTATTTCTGTTTCATTTAGTTCTTTTTCTGTGGTTTTGTCCTGTTCCTTTGCTTGGAGTGTATTCCTTTGCCTCCTCATTTTGCCTCTTTCTCTGTGCTTATATCTGTGTATTAGGTGAGTCAGCTATGTCTCCTGATCTTGGAGAAGTGGCCTTATGTAAGAGATGCCTTTTGAGGCCCAGCAGTGTGCTTCCCACTTGTCACCAGTCCAAATGTTCCAAGACTGACCCCAGTGTGGGCTATGCTTGTCCTTATGATATTGCAGAGTTGCTGGTACTGCAGGTGCCCAGGGAGTCTAGTCTTCCCTTCCCTGGTTGGCTGTTGTAAATTAGGTTTGGAGAGCCCCAGCACCATTGGCTACAAGATCTAATAGCACACTCCTGTTGCACTTTTCCTGTTAATTGAGTAGGTACCCAGTGTAGCTCGTTGCTAGGCTCAGAGGTTTATACTTGCTGTAGGCCTCAGGCCTGCAAGGCTATTGTCAACTCTCTTAGTATTGCAGCTGAGTGTGGCTGGCCCTAGGCACGGGAGTACCCCATTGCTCCAGGCTTTGGAAGGCGGGACCAATCCCCTTTGTGGCTGTTTGTGAAGCATAAGTCTTCTGCCACTGATAAGCTCCACCACCCACAGGTCCACAGACACTGTCAACACAGTACTTGCACACTTCCCAACCCCCTGGAGCATATCCAATTGCCCCACTACAGAGGTCCCCACCTTTCCACCAATGCCCACCACAGTTCACTTGATCCTCACACAGGCCCTACCCCAAAGAGGCAGAGATACTCACCTGCCTGTAGAGGATCAAGGCACCCAGTCTATGCCAGCTGACAAGTAGTCTGAGGGCTTGCTGTTGGGTGGGGCCAGTCCCTAGGACAGGCTGCCTGCCCTGGCTAAACTGGATTAAATATGCATGCTAGTGGGTGTGGTAGACCCCTGGGCTAACACGCCAGGGAAAGAGCTTCAATGACATCTGCCAGCGTCTGTCTCAGCACGACTGTACTAGGTCACAAATACGGCCGCCACCAATGTCTCAGTCTCCCGAGAGGTCTCACCTCTCACTCAGATGTACTCAGAGCCTACTAGGTCAGACTCTTTTCACCAAAGGATTGTGCAGCCTTCTTTCTGGTGATTTTAGGTTGCTTTTCTACATAGGTGAATTTGTGCATGGGCCACTTAAGCGCCGGGTTTTTTTTGGCTTTCCTCCGATAGCTTTTCTGGGGGTTAATAAGCTGTTGCAGTTAATAGCCAGTGAAGCCAGATAGTAGGACATTCGTCTCAGTTGTGCTGAGTTTGAAGGATGCTTATAGTGGTAATGGACCCCTGCTCAGGACCCCATTCCTCCAGGGAGGGCTGCGTATGTTAGGGTTGCTCCCACCTGGCCAGCTGTGAGGCTCTGTGGCTCACAAAGGTGGCTTTTTTTCTCTCCAGAAGGAGTTTCTGCCTCTACCACCTCAGCCAAGACTGTCCCTTGTTGTGGGGATTCTTTTTATCCAGTTTTCAGTTTTCTCTCCAGGGTAATTTTTCCAAAAATAGTTGTAACCTGGTTGTGTTCATGGGAGGAGGTGAATTCAGAGTCTGCCTCTGCTGCCACCTTGATGAGATCCCTGAAATTTCTAACTCACAAGACTAACAGACCTAAAAGCAACAAGAAATACAAAAATGCCACTATAATTTGTACTTATTAGCTTTTGCCCAGTTAATATATTAGACTATCCATAAATATTCAAGTTGAATGGGCTGAAACCTGAATATTGGATCATGGTGTAGGGGAAAGAGCACTGTCCTGGAAGTTATCCCATCTGTGTTCTGGACCCAAGTTTGCCACACAGCAGTGAATGTTCCAGTTTGGCTGGAGTGTAGTATAAGTTTGGAGTAGAACAGGAGGTAAGAGAGGTAAGAGGTAAGGCATCAGGCAAAATCTGGCCTAGTGAGCACCACACATTCAGTGCACAATAAATACATGAAGCAAGAAAGAGAGTTTGGGGCCTAATAGTCCAAACTAAGGAATCTGATTTTTATTTCAGAGTCAACTGTAAGCTTTTGAAGGGTTTTAACCAAGGAATGAGTCAATTAGAGTGTTGCCTTGGAAGAACACCCGGTTTCTTTGTAAAGGAGATACTGGAAGGGAGAGACTGAGGACAATGAGAACAGTTAGGAGAGTATTGTATACCACTGCTGCTGGTAATGACAGCCTGGATAATTTGGACTAACTGTACCAAGGAGGGTAAGTAAATAAAATGAAAAGCAGGATGAAATATAGGAAGAAATCATCTTCATAAAAACCTAAAAATAGTGAGGCTAATTTATAGATTCAATGCAATCCCTATGAAAATTCCAATGGCATTTTTTTCACAAAAATAGAAAAAACAATTCTAAAATTCATACAGAACCATAAAAGATCCCAAATAGTTAAAGCAATCCTTAGAAAGAAGAGCAATGCTGGAGGCATCACACTTCCTGATTTTAAACTTTATTTCAAACAGTATAGTATTGGCATAAATATAGACACATAGAGCAATGGAACAGAATCAAGAGCCTATAAAAAAGCCCACACATATATGGCAAACTAGTATTTGACTAGGGAGCCAAGAATACTTAATGGAGAAGGTATTGTCTCTTCAATAAATGGTGTTGGGAAAACTGGATAACCACATGCAGAAAAGTGAAATTGGACCCATTCTTACACCACTCACAAAAATTAACTTGAAATTGATTAAAGACTCAAATAAGAAGTGATACTCTAAAACTAGTAGAAGAAAACATAGCAAGAAAGTTCCTTGACATTGGTCTTGGCAACTATTTTTGGATATATGACACCAAAATTACAAGCAACAAAAGCAAAAATCAACAAGTGGGACTACATCAAGCTAAAAAGCTTCTGCACAGAAAAAGAAACCATCAGCAAAATTCAAAAGCAACCTATGAAATGGAAGAAAATATTTGCAAATCACGTATCTGATAAGGAGTAATATCCAAAATATATAAGGAGCTCATGCAAATCAATAGCAAAAAACCCCAAACAATTCAATTGAAAAATGGGCAGAGAAACAGAAGATGTTTTTCCAAAGAAGACATGTAAATGGCTGACAGGTACATGGAAAGGTGCCCAACATCACTAATCATCAGGGAAATGCAAATCAAAACCACAATGAGATATCACATCACACCTGTTAGAATGGCTATTATCAAAAAGACAAGAGACAACAAATGCTCATGAGGATGTGGAGAAAAGAGAACACTTGTGCACTCTTGGTGGGAGTGTACAGTGGCACAGCCACTACGGAAAACAGTATGGAGGGTCCCCCCAAAATTAAAAACAGAACTAGCATATGATCCAGCAATCTCACTTCTGGGTATATATCTGAAGGAAATTAATCAGGGTCTCAAAGAGATATCTGTACTTCCATGTTAATTGCAACATTATTCATAATAGCCAAGATATGCAAACAATCTAAGTGTTCATCAATGGATGAATGAATAAATAAGATGTAATATATATGGTATATATATGTATAAACAATGGAATATTATTCAAGCATAGCAAAGAAGAAATCCTGTCATTTGTGACAACATGGATGGACCTTGAGAACATTATGCTAAGTGAAATAAGTCGGAGAAAGACAAATAGTGTATGTTTTCACTTCTATGTGGAATCTAAAAAAGCTGAACTCAAAGAAATAGAGAGTATAGTCGTGGTTTCCAGAGGCTGGGGGTTTGGGGGAAATGGGAGATTTTGGTCAAAGGGTACAAACTTCCAGCTATCAGATGAATAAGTTCTGGGGAGCTAATGTCCAGCATGTGGACTACAATTAATAATAATGTATTATATACTTGGAAGTTGTTAAGAGAATAGATCTTAAAGGTTATCACCACAAAAAAGTTATTTATGTGATGGGATGGAGATGTTAACTAACCTTATTGTGGTAATCATTTTGCAATATATATGTGTATCAAATGATCGTGTTGTACACCTTTAACATACAAATGTTATATGTGAATACTATCTCAATAAAGCTGAAAAAGTGAAATAATGAAGCTAAAATCTAGAAAATGTAAGAATCCAGAGAGGGAAGTCCAGCACTAGAAGCCACCTTGCCCTGAAGGCATTTGATGAATCAGAAGAGAACTGTGAAACTGAGCTCTGGTTTTGGTGGTCTCATGAGCAAAGGGGACAAAAGTTGAAGACCAAGACCCAAACAAGTAGGAGATTTGATAAGCCTTCCTGCCACTTTAAGCTGACACCCTGAGTAGTTACCCCTTCAGGATAATGGTGAACCAGAAATAACCAGCCTTTGCATGGACTTGCAGCCTAGATACCCATCACCTGGGTGGTCCCAGGAACCTGAAGCCCTGAACTTGGATTAAAGAGTCCTTGTACAGGTAATGTTGCCAGGCATTTGTCAGAAGCAAATGAAAATACCCTCTACAGAAGGGTGCTATCATCCAAGGCCTGAAATCATTCTTGCAAATAATTTTTCAATAACATGTCAGCACATAGTCAAAAATAACTAGGCACACAAGGAAAAAAATACATGTGAGTTATGGTCAGCAGAAAAAATAGTTGACAAAAACAAATTCACAAAGATTTCAGAAATCAGAATTATGAGACACAGACTATAATAGCTATGATTACCATATTTCAAAAAATAAATAAAAGCTTGAAAATATCTTCAGGGGACATAAAATGAGATACAGCCAATTTGAAAAAGCATCAAATAGAACTATAAATAAAAAATATAACAATGAAACTTAAGAATTTAATGGATGGATGGGTTTAACAAAAGGCAAAACCCAACAGAAGAGAGAGTTATTGAATTAGAAGACAGGTTACAAGATATTGCACACAATTCTGCCTGGAGAAACAAATTATATGGATAAAAGAAAAAGGTGGAGAAGAGACACAAAGCATAGAGTGAGAAGAGCTAACATACATTCAATTGAAGTCACAGAAGAAGATGAGAGAAATGGGGCAGAAGATGATGGCTGAAAATTTGAATCCACAGGTTTAAGAAGCCCAATGAATCCTACATAGAATAAATAAAATTAATTCCACTCCTAGAAACATCATAGTCAAAGTGCAGAAAATCAGAGACAAAGAACACTATGATAATATCCAAGTTAGAGATAATGAGGCCCCAATCAAGGGCACAATCCCTGAGATTGACACAAGGGGATGGGAGTTAGAGCCTGGCATTTAGAATGACCTTTATTCAAAATTTCCATGAAAGACAATTTAATAAAGATGTTTTCCATTTCATTCCAAATTAATAAATATATTTGTTAAAAATTGGATTATTTAGAGCACCCTGACGTATAGAAGCCCTTCCCAGTTGTCATGCGTAGAAGGCCATCTTCCTATAAGTATGTCTCACTCATCTCATGGGCCATGAAGGAAGCAAGTTTTCTCCATGGGTCTGAAATGCTAGTTGAAATTGTATTCAAAAGCTGGAGAAATGTGCTTATATAAGGCTTTCTAAGAGTAAGCAGAATAAAAGTGGATCTTTTATAAAGGCTTCCTTGTGCTTATCCTCCCCTAAACTTTCACTCTGTTTCTAAGGAAAAGTATATAAAAAGAAACAGTTCTGTGCTTCCTGGGGTGTTTTACTATACCCTTCAGTCTTGACCATGTGTACTCATTCACTGGGCTATCTAATGCTGGACAGCAGCTAAATTCCTGCAGGAGTTTATATTTGTAACAAACAGAGCTAAAAATACAATGGACTGTATTTTGAGAGAGTGAACTCCTGACTTGTTGCTAGAGCTGTTCATACAAAGACTGACTGACAGAATGCCACCTGTCAGGGATGTCCATATAGGAGCATCGGATTTCTTAGGTCTCCTGCACCTAAGCTGAAAACATCTATTTATAATGTCTTCTAAGAAGAATTTCAGGTGTTTTTGCTCAAAATCTGTCATACATTTCTTCTACTTGAGGGATAAAATTCATATATACCCTCTGGACCGCCTCTCCCTAGAAAACTGTTTCTCCAAGAGAAGATACTGTGAGGGTAGGAAAGCTTTCTCTGTTGCCTGATCCCAAGCCAGTCAGAAAGTTGTCCAATAGTGAACACATAAATCTACCTTCATTTGTGGCATGCAATATGTCTACACGAATTTTGACCAAATGTCATTAAGAGAGGAGTTGCTGGAGTTTTGATTCTGAGTTTGTAGGGTTTATCTTCACTATTTCTAGGCATTCACAATTTGTGTAGGTCACAGTTCCCCCCAAAGTCTGGAGAAACTTGCCTTTTAATATATGGCATCTTCAAGCAGTATCTCCTTCCCTTACTATGGGAGGACAGGAATGGGGAGAATGCTCCACTAACTCTAAGGTTTTTCTCCCAGGGACTGGTTGTAGCATAGTGTGCTAAAAGATTTGGCTACAAATCTGAAGATCTAGATTGGAGCTCCATCACCAGCTTCCTAGGCATCTGTCACTGCCTCTGAACCTTGGTTTTCTTATCTGAAATATGCAGTTATAATAATGCCTACTTGTCAGTGGAACAATCCAGGCAGAGAGGAATCCCTGTCCATCCCAACTTCGTAGCTCTGGGTCTTCACCTCATTTATTCCCTCAACCCCATCAGGTTTCTCCTAATTTCCATTTGGAAAGACTGCTGTCATTGCCAGTGCTAGCCATCAGGGGTCCTCAGCTCTCTTGGTCTAATTGTGGACTGAACCTTTCTATTTATCTAATTGTTTCTGGCTGAATCCAGACAAGCCAGGCTGACATTTACTAAAAGGACCTTCTTTAGAAACTCAGTGAAACAGAGGTGGGTAAGCACAAGAAGCAGAGATCCTTCCGAGGGAGGAGGTTTCAGTGCACAAATGGATGAACCTCTTCTTCTTCACTGAAGTCCTAGCTGCCAATAGCTATTCTGCCCCTCAGAAGGGCTGCTTCTATACGGCCTTGGGCACCCTTGCTCCTGTTCCCAGGGAGTGAGAAGCAGGGATCCTGTACAAATGGTGAAGGAGTAGCTCCTGGAGTTGTGCAAGGTGCAGCCTGTGTGGCCATATGAGGTGCCTCTGGTGAGAAGGACTCCTTTCTTATGTAACTTTCAGAGCCCTCCTAGGTGTCAGGGGGCCTATACTAGTCTTGCACTAGCCCTCAATTCCTTTTTGGTTCCACTCTCCCACATCCTATCTTTGGCTCCTAATTATTGTGTCCTTAGCCATGTGCTCTCTACTCTTCCCTCAGGATAAGTTCTACCAGACCAGGGGATTTTCTTTTAGAGTCTTAAGATCTCAATATAATCTACATTTGTGGTAACAGCAATAATTCAGAATAAGGCATTTAATCTGTCAGCAACTCTTGTCAGCAACCTCTGTTCTTCCCCAAATTGCTCAGAACATCCCTTTTCTCCATGATCTCAGAGTCAGTAGTGTATTCCAGGTATTCCAGGTGCTGCACTCCACAGCCCCCTTTCATTTAGCTGAGGCTATGTGACTGGTTCTAGACAATGAAATGCAAACATAAGTGGTGCATTCTGTTCTCAGGATGTGGCATTTAAGAGCCAGTATATTATCCCTAAGCTCTCTCTTCCCTTGCCCTGGTGATGCCAAAAGCCAGATGTCGAAATGGTGACATTAAATATGGAGGGAAACTAGATCCTGAGCCCTCAGGTGGAAGAGAGAGCTGATGACCTGCATCTGATCTTGTGTGAGCTGGAAATCAAGCTTTGTTATGCAAAACTGCTGAAATTTGGGGACTTATTTATTATTTCAGCAAAACCAAGTCTATCTTGATAAATACAGTATTTCTCCTGCACTCCTAAAAATACCTGTACCACTATTAAAAAGGCCTATGGGCGGTTCTTTCTGCTTGTTTCATAGGTAGCTTGAATCCAAAATATTCCAAGATCATCCGAGTCCCCTGCAAATATGGTACTTTTTGAGTATTCTCAATCTCTGTGAACTGATATTCTGTTGTGACCTGATTGTGACCTAGAAGTCACCTATGCCATTTCTTTCTATCTCTCCACATCCATATCGATTCATTTATTCATCAATAATTTATTGAGTACCTATTATGTGTCAGGCACTTTTCTGAGAACTGAGATATAATAGTAGGAAAAACAAAAACCAGTCAAAAATCCATGCCATTATGGAACTTACATTCTAGGAGGGGAAGGCAAACAACACACAAGTGAAATGAGTAAAACACCTTATCTGTTAGATGATGATTACTGCAACAAAGAAAAATAAAGCAAGGAAGGGTGTTAGAGAATGCCGGCTGAATGGGATGGTGATGGTTGGAGGATGAGGATGTTATTTTAAATAAGGTAATCAGGGAAAGTCTCATTATTAAGGTGGCATTTGAACAAAAAGACCTGAAAGAGGAGAGGGTGCAAGCCATGCAGACATCTGGGGAAAGAGGATCCCAGGAGAGAGGACAGCAAGGGGAAAGGCCATAAGGTGGAAGTGTTCTTTGTGTGTTCAAACAACAAGGAGACCAGTGAGGCTAGAAGAGAATGAGTAAGGGGGAGAGGAATAGGAGATGAGGTCAGAGTGGAAACAGAGAGGCCAGATCATGTAGGGCCTTGTAAACCATTGTGAGAACTTTGACTTTTACATGGAATGAGCTGGGGAGGCAATGACGGATTTTGGATATAGGAATGACATGATCATACTTATGTTTTACAGGGATCACTCTAACCGCTGTGTGAGGAATAGGCTGTGAGATGCAAGGGCAGAAGCAGGGAGGCCATTTGGGAAGCTACTGCGATAACTCAGGTGGCAGATGATGGGCCCAGAACAGGGTGGTAGCAGTGGAAGTGGTGAGAAGTGGTCATTTTCTAGATATCTTTTCAAGGTAGAACTGAAGTATTCTCTGACAGTTTGGATGTAGGGCATGAAAGAAAGAAGGAGTCAAAAAGGACTCCAAAAGTTTTGACCTGACCAGTTGGGATAACTGACTTGTCATTTACAGAGCTTATGTAAGACACTAGGAAGAAGTTAAAGTACATGGGAAGCCAAGGATTTGGTTTTGAACATTAGCAGTTTGCTTTGACTATTAGGCACCTAAATGATGCTGTTGAGTAGGAATCTGAGTACATGATACCTCCCTTCTCTGCCCAGCACATTCATACTCATCGTTCAAGACTCAGCCCAGCTGTTATGAAGATTTTTCCAACTGGCAGGCAGAAATAATGACTCCTTCCTTCATGCTCCAAGGGCACCTTCAACAGTCCTCTAAAATAGCACTTTGTTCTTGAATTGTCATTATTGCCTCTCATCTCTCTTCCATGATGGACTTGGAGCTCCTGTAGTCTTGGACCTGTTTCTGATTCATCTTGTGACTACCTGGAGCCCAGCCCAGAGTCTGTCCTATAGAGAGCAACTCAAGAAACGTCTGTTGAATGAAGCATCCCAGGAATGAAGAGAAGAGAAAATTTCCCAAAGTTGGAGCTCATGGAAGATACTACTACTGGCCATGATATTTATTGGTTAGAAGGTTCAAAGATGACTCTTAGGAGAGCAGGAGACCAAGTGCCACATATTGAGGAGTCAGGCTTTGCTATGTGGCCTTGTTTGGCTCTCATTTTGATGAAGGGGATCCAGAAGATTTATGTCTCTAACTGTACCTCAAAGAGGGCATCCTCTTCCCAAGAAGGGATGTTATAACTCTGTCATTGGGTGGGATTTACGGGCAGACAGATTTTGGCTTAGACTTAGTTCTAATGGAGGGAGCATCAGAGTCATATAGATTTAGGAGCTCAAATCCTAGCCCTGCCACTCACCATCTGTATGACCTTGGGCAAGTTACCTTCTCTATCTGATACTCAGTTTCCTCATCTGTAAAATTTGAAGATTAAGTGGGGATTGAGATCAAGATGGTAAAGCATGTAGAGTAGTTACTGACACAGTAGTTGTTAGGGAAGAGTGGATAAAAAAGGAACAATATTCAGGGCAAGCAAAAGATGGAATGAGCTCCCAATCACTGGAGATGTTCAAGGACAGACTACATGACCACTTTATGGGAATATTATGGAGAGAATACTAATGGTTGGACCAGCTGAAAATTGAGTTCCTTTACAGTCTTGAGTTTTGTAATTCTAAGACTCCCAAGCAATAGAAATGCAGACACAAAGGTAGTTACTGAGACCACTCTGCTAATAGTAGAGTGCTCATGCCCAGATGGAGTCTTTTTGGAGAAATTGGTCTAAGGGTGAGAGTGCATGCCATCCAAGGACCTGTGTGTGTGTGAAGCAGTGTTTGGGGGGGGGGGGATTGGTTTAATTTGAGAGTACATTGCTAGCTGTGCTCCCTGCTCCTGCACACCTGGCATCTTGCTTCAGCACTACATTTCCTTCCAATAATCAAATAAGCCCCTGAAGTGACTCCGTGTTCATTTTACTCCTTGACTCACTCAACTGGGGCTTTCCATACTGATCTTTCATTTATTCTTTTGCAGTTTTATCATAACTGACTCCTGTTTTGGGAGATTTCAGGAGTTGGTAGAGGGAGAAAGAGTGTTTCTTGATTATCTTGGCTTTTCTGTGTGGCTCACTGTATCTTTTTCAATTTGACCTTGGAAGCTGTCTCCATGATGCTTCTCCGCACTGTGTCCTCCTCACACCACTGCCCCCGCCCCCACTTCCAGCCTTCATGCCTGACTTGGACTTTTGCAGTAGCCTTCTAATTAGTTTTTCCCTTTGGTGTTTGCTCCCTCTTTAATCCATTCTACATTCAAACCATTTACTGATTCCAACCTACCCTTCTAGCTCTCTCCTATCCCTCCTTCCTGCATACCCAGTTCCCATCCAGAGGAGCTACTGGCCCTTTCCTGAGCAATCCCCTCTTGGTGGATATTCAATTTGCCACCTTCATCTGCCAAAATCCAATCTATCTTTTAAACCCGAGACCATATATCTTTCTCCCCTTCTTCCCTTCTTCTACCTGTGAGGGCTCTGACTATGTGTGTACAGTGTGGCTCTTTTTGTGCCCTGATCACATAGTGCCTTTAATTAGAGCTCTCTGTGTGCATGGCTTATTCCTCTTAAAAGTCTGTAAGCTTCATATCTC
Organism: Equus quagga; assembly: GCF_021613505.1. Taxonomy (NCBI): domain Eukaryota; kingdom Metazoa; phylum Chordata; class Mammalia; order Perissodactyla; family Equidae; genus Equus; species Equus quagga. Next base: position 2,668,769 of record NC_060276.1, read on the forward strand.
TCATCGTTAGCTATGTTCTCTTCCAATCTCTTTTTGTTTTAAAAACAAACTCTTTTTGCCCACCATGATTTCTCCCCTGAATCTCTACCTTATTTAACAAATAAACAAATAAAATGAATCAAGATTTGTGTAGGTTGTACTGAAACGTAGTTTTAACACCCGACATCCTAAAAAGCACAAATTACGTGTCATTTTAGGTACCAATTGACAACGTAGAAGTCTAAGTGAAAAAAAAAAACACAACTCAGATTACAAATGATCAATTCCATTGAATGTTGCCTAAGCGTTCTTAATTGATCGATAAGGAGCCACATTTGCTCCTCTGGCACTCCATTCTCTTTTTTAGAAATGCCAAACCCGAGGGAAAGTTTGCTTAAACTATTTATTTGATTCATTTCTTAGCTTCTGAGCTTGACTAACTAAAGACTTTGGTTTTTTCTTGGGGATTATGGGGATTTTAAGAACTGAGCCATTCTCTAGTTTGCTCTTCAGAATGTGGCATATTGCATTTATTTAATCCATTGAATTTACAGAATATAGAAACCAGAGGTGAGTATAGCATTCATTTGGGTGGCATGAATTTCCATAAAGCAAGATGACAGGAACCCACTACAATGCTTCTGATAGCTCTCATGTTTCTGATGTTGTCTATAGGAACATCGCCCATTACAGTGAATTGGTTTCTTTAGACTCTTTTCTCCCATGTGGCGCCTATTGAGTTGAGATGGAGTGTGAAGGGCCGACATGCCTCAGCGGATGAACAGCCACCAAGGGTATGGTTGCTAACATCAACAGCACTAAAATAGGACAAAAGGCTTTCATAACAAGGAGTGCACATATTCAAGTGCATAACCTTATGCCACAAGTTATTAGGTCTGTGAGAGCTTTTCTGTGAACCTGTAGATGATGCTTAGGAGTCAGCTTTGGAAATGAAGTCAAAGTGATCCTTCTTGTGTTCCATTAAGTGTAAACGTGCTAAGAGAGCTTAATTCCAACAAAATGCATTATTATGGAACTCTGTTTATGTGGAACTTCACTTTAGGTTCACTTAGGTTTATTAAAATAAATGGAGATGCTTGTTCCAGACTGTGTCTGGAACCTAATTTGCAAAATGTGCTCCCAATCCCAACCCACTGGCCAGAAAATGGCCATCCTATTCCAGAGAACTAATAATAATAATTTAATCCTCACAACAGCCCTGTAAGCTAGGTACTGTTTTTCAGCCAGGATCAGAGAGGAAAAGATGGAGGTCAGAGCTTGGGCTCTGAAGCCAGACTGCCTGAGTTTGAATCCCAGCTCTGACACTCACTAGCTGTGTGAACTTAAGCAAGTTCCCTTACTTCTCTGTGCCTCAATTTTCTTATCTCTAAAGTGGGATTTGCAAATATCTTCTCCCAATTGTTAGGGTGTCTTTTCGTTTTGTTGATAGTTTCCTTTGCTGTGCAGAAACTTTGTAGTTTGATGTAGTCCCATTTGTTCATTTTTTCTTTTGTTTCCCTTGCCCGGTCAGACATGGGACTTGAAAATATGCTGCTCAGACCAATGTCATAGAGCGTACTGCCTATGTTTTCTTCTAGAAGTCTCATGGTTTCGGGTCTTACATTCAAGTCTTTAATCCATTTTGAGTTGATTTTTGTGCATGGTGTAAGGGAATGGTCTACTTTCATTCTTTTGCATGTGGCTGTCCAGTTTTCCCAACACCATTTATTGAGGAGACTCTCCTTTCTCGATCGTATGCTCTTGGCTCCCTTGTCGAATATTAGCTGTCCATAAACGTGTGGGTTTACTTCTCGGCTCTCAATTTTGTTCCATTGATCTGTGTGTCTGTTTTTGTGCCAGTACCATGCTGTTTTGGTTACTATGGCTTTGTAGTATAATTTGAAATCGGGGAGTGTGATACCTCCAGCTTTGTTCTTTTTTCTCAGGAATCCTTTGGCTATTCGGGGTCTTTTGTTGTTCCATATAAATTTTAGGATTCTTTGTTCTATTTCTGTAAAAAGTGTTGTTGGAACGTTGATAGGGATTACGTTGAATCTATAGATTGCTTTAGGAAGTATGGACATTTTAACAATGTTAATTCTTCCAATCCAAGAGCATGGAATATCTTTCCATTTCTTTGTGTCTTTTTTGATTTCTTTCAGCAATGTTTTATAGTTTTTGGTGCACAGGTCTTTCACCTCTTTCGTTAAGTTTATTCCTAGGCATTTTATTCTTTTTGTTGCAATTGTAAATGGGATTGTATTCTTAATTTCTCTTTCTGCTACTTCATTGTTAGTAGAAGATATTTGCAAACCAAGACTTGTGATGATCTCAGCAGAGGCGGTGTGGTCCTGGAGGCAGCTGTTGGGGCAGTGGCTTCCTGATTCTCCAGCTTTCTGATGGTGCCAATTATGTGACGTTATTATGGGAAACAGTTCTGGAAATTCAACCTAGAGTATGTTATTCTGACCCTTTCAACAACTTTGTAAGCACCTAATTTTGAAACCTTTCTGCTTAAATGGGTTAAAGTGGTTTCTGTTATCTGTAACATAATGACACTTTGTTCTCTACACAGAAGCTAAAGGAAATGTTTAAAAAATGGAAACCAGATCCTATAACTTCCTTGCTCAAAACCCTCTAATGTTTTCCTGTGCAACTTACAACAAAAGTCAAGCTCATAATTTCCTTCCACTCTCCCCTGGCTTACTTCACCAAAGCTCTACTTTCCTTCTTGCTGTTCCTCAAATACACCAAGTGAATCCTGCCTCAAGGCCTTGCATTTGCTGTTCCCTTTACCTGGAATACTCATCCTCCAGATAGGCACAACTTTTGTGTATGGCTCAACTTTTCACATCATGCCAGTCATCTCCTTGTAATCTAAGGTTAGCCCAACTTTACTCTCTATGACATTACTCTCTTGATTTTTTGCAGACTATGCATCATTGTCTAAGATCAATTTGCTTATTTGATTTTTTCGTGTGTGTGCATCATCTGTCTCTCTCCACTAGAATAGAAGTTACAAGAAGGTAGGGACCTTGTCTGACCCTTTTAGTGGATCCAAGGGAAACAGTGACCCATATACAGTGAAAAAATAAGTATGAATTCAGGAGAAGGAAGAAGAAATAGAAGATAGTGGGCATTTCTGAGCACTGTAGGGATGTTTAGCGAGTGTTAGAAGGCAAAGCGCCAAAGACTGAAAACTCAGATCACCTGAGAAAGGTGACAATTCTGAAGAATATTCTTGAAATTGTGAAATAGAAATTATATATGCAAGCAGTTTGAAGAACAGCCAGACATGTGTCTGTAATGAGTGTCATTACATCATTGTCATCCAATCAGAAGGCTTGTTCATGATTTGCTCTGCAGCTCATTTGGGATTTTCTTCTATAAAAGCATGTACTTGGTCCAGTCTGGTCATCTGAGAGTAATAAAACAGGGTCCTGAGGTTCATATCATTTTGAGGGGGCAAGAAAACCACTTTGAAAGCCTCTGTTTTTGTTTAGCCCAGCACTAAGCATTCTGGGATGGAAATAAGAAAGAGAAAAGCCACAGACCTTGCCTGCAAAGAAGGAAGGTAGACAAGATACTGTCCAATGAGAGTCAGGAGACTGACTACGAGAGGATTGCTCTGTAGAATCAGACAGGGTGATGCTCTGGAGAAAGAAGAGGCCAAGAGGATAGAGAATAAGAAATCATGGCATCAGTGAACAGGAAACCCTGAAGTGCTTTTGAACTAGGGCGGAATTCAATGCCCAACCTCCCAGCCTCATTTACCAACAACTGCCAGGCCACTGAGAGAACAGATATCAATTCAACTACTCAGGACCGCTGCCAATGCCCTGTCTCCCACCTCTGCCCAGGCCCTCAGGTGGTTAAAGCTTGTTTGCTCATTGTTGCCAGCCACTGCCACATTAACTGTATCACTATAAATTCATAATCACCAGTTTCATCTGGACCGTTAACACCACTTAGCATTCTTATTTTGTTTCTCTAGCCAGCTATCCCATCCTCTCTCCAACAATTGTATTTTCTTATCTTATTCATGCTCCTTAAGCACCCTGTCCCACAGAAGATGACCTTATCCTCCTACTTCATGGAGAAAACAGAAAACTGCTAACTCCAAATGGGAATTCTCTCAATTTCCTCTCACCAAAACTCCAGCTGCCTGCATCAGTCTCCAACCTCTCGTTCTTCCCTCTCTGGGTTCAGATGTGATTGTGGCCTTCAGGCAGAGTTTGCACAGGGAGAGTACTTCTGGGGTCACTGATTGGCTATGACTGAGTTTCTCTAACAATGTGACGTTCCATTGTCTTGGTGCTTTTGTCCATATGAATAAATCTCATTTGGGACTGAATTGATCAGACATTTTTATTTATGCAGCCAGAACTGAAGGAAATATCAGGTTCTGCAGTGTTGATTTCCTATGTCCCTGGATCACTTGTATTAGAATCTCCGGGTGTGTTTGTTTGAAATCAAGATTTCATCTACCTGCCCCATCCTCTACTAAGAATGGTTCCAAAGATTCTTCAATTTAATAATCTTCCACTAAAATAATTTGTATGTACACTAAGTTTTGAGAGTCACTGATACTGACTGTAGCTAATTTGCCAAGTGAAAACTTCTGGAATGGGTCTTCCACCCTGAATAAAGGTGGACTTGCCTACACTGTGGTTCTTTAAAAGGTAGGGTCAATCACAAACCAAGGGAATTCTCTTAGATCGTTTTGTCATCAGACAAATTTAAGAATTGTATGTCACATACTATACCCCAGTCCAATATATCTATCTCCCCCAAAACACACATACACACTCAGAGCCTGCTCTAATGCATGGAGGAACATGTTAGTCCAAATAAAGGGATTCAACTGTGAAAATGTCATAGTACTGCACAATATTTAAGCCATTTTTTTGAAATATAACAGAGAAAAGTACATAAAATATAATTATATGGTATAAGGAATAATTATGAGATGGGAGTTCGCGTAAGCACTACCTAAGTCAAAGAGGACATGACCAGTCCCCCAGAATACCTTCATGCTATTTCCCAACATCAGCCCCCTGGTTATTGTGTATTAGTTTTACCATCTATTTATGTATGCCTGCTTTTAACTTTATAAAAATGGCCTCATACAGTATATATTCTTGTGTGTCTGGTTTTTTGGGTTCAATGTTACGGTTATAAGATTCATCCAGTTTGTTGTATGTAGTTGAGTTTGTTCATTTATTTGTTGTATGATATTCCATTTCTAGATATACTGCAATTTGTAAACTTATTCAATTTATTTTGATATTTTGATTATGTCCAGTTTGAGACTACTACAATCACTGCCACTCTGGGCCTTCTGGGCTGTGTCTCCCAGGGCACGTGAGCATGGGATTCTTGGGGTTAATGGGATTCACCTAGCGGTGGTATTGCTGGATCTCAGAGTAAGCATGTTTTAAACTTTACAGAATACTAATATAGAGCAATTTTATTCATTTCTAAATATTCATTAATTTCCTTCAATCCAAGGGTTAGATGGTAATATGCTATTTTGTTTCCAAACATTTTGTATTTTTAATGATATCTTTGTGTTATTAACTTCAGCATAAGCATTATGGTCAGACAGCCTCCTTTTTATGATATTAATCCTTTGGAGCTTATTGAGGTTTTCCTTTTACTGATTCACATCTTATTTCTATAAATGGGAAATGTGCCTCCAAAAATTTGTATTCTCTTCATGTTAGGTATAGAGTTTTATATTACCTATTGGCTCAAATTTATTATTGTGTCTTTTATATCACTGCTTACTTTTGTTTGTTTGAACTTTCAGTTTATGAGAGTTGTGAGTTAATATATATAGCTATGATTGTTAATGTCTGTGTTTCTCCTGACAGTCTTAAAATTTGTTGCCACCCAATGATGTAGTCTAAAAATATAAGAGCAAAAGTTGACATAATTATGAGACATAAACAATCATAATTAGGTATTTTAACACATCTCTCTCTGTAATTGATAGAGCAAGCAGAACAAAAATCAGTAAGTATATAGAAGATTTGAAAAAAAAAGATTAACAAACTTGACCTAATGGAGACATATATATGTATGCATATATATCCATATCTATATCTATATATGTATTTCTATACCTACATCTACATTTATGCCTATCTCTAGCAACTGGAAAGTACAATTTTTCCCAGAACATGTGTAACACTTACAAAAATTGATCATATTATGTCCACAAAGCAAGTCTCAACAAATTGCAAAGGATTGAAACCATACAGAGCATGTTCTCTAACCACAGTGGAATTAAGCTAGAAATCTGCACAAAAGCTAACTAGAAAAATCCCTCAGTGTTTGAATAGTCAATTTAAAATAACTCATAAATAAAGTAAGAAAATAATTTGAACTGAAAAACAATGAAAATACTAAATACCAAAATTTGTGGGAAGCAGTTAAAATAGTAAGCAAGTGAAAAAGAAGAAAGTGTGAAAATTAATGTGCTAAGTATTCTTTGAAAGAAGTTAGAAAAACGACAGCAATGTTGACTCAAGGAAATAGCTAGAAAATGAAATTAAAAATTAGATTCTGCAGTGATATTAAAAATGTGATGCACCTAGAAACAACTCTAATATAAATTGCGCAAGACCTTCACGGAGAAAATGATAGAACTTTATTGGGAGACATGAAACAAGCCTGAAATAAATACAGATGCCATGTCCATATATTGGAAGATTCATTGGCAGTACCCCAAATGCATAATACTTTTTCATGTCTCTATGACTTTTTTTGGACATGCTGTTCCCTCTGCTTGGAGATCCTTTTTCCTTTCACCATTTATTTCTCTAAGTACCTTCTTATAGTTCAATACTTAGCTTACATTATATTCCTGTGTTCACACCTTGCACTATTATGGCACTTATCCAACTGAGCTATGGTCATTACTCTGCTAGCTGAGAGGCTTTTTGCCACTAGACTTTGAGTAGCCTTGAGGCCAGAAATCATGTCTTGTTCTTTCTGTCCCTAGTTGTGAGATCAAGGTCAGCTACATAGCAAGTGCTCTTTTAATAAATTTTTATTGGTTGAGTGAAGAAATGAACTAGTGTGGTCCTAATGATGACTTGGGAAAAGTAATACAATATTTTTCCAGGTTTTAGAGAATTTGGTTCTCACAAGACAGGTCTAAATAAGAGTAAAACCTCTTATTTTGTGCCTCAAATTAGATATGAGTCAACTAGATTGTTGTAAAGTCTGCCCAGAGACCTGTCATCTAGATATAGCTTGGCAAGAGACCACCTCAAAATGAATCCTTGAGTTTATCAATGAGTCTTAAAGAGAGCAAGAAACAAATTTGAATTTAACATGCACATAATTCTTGGAAGTCTGAATAGTTGGTATACATGATGGAGGTTGATATCAAGGAGACTTGTCCAGTTTTGGGCCACAGAAGGCCAACTCCCTCATGGTTTAAGGTAACAAATAATGCATAGACAAAGGGGCATCAACGTCATTGACCTTCCTCAGCCACACACCGAGGAGCCCCAAGGCCCAGCTTCACTACAGCTCATAGTTGTTAGCCCTAGGGCATCTGTGAGGAGACTTGCAAGGCAGTCTCTAAAGCTGAAGTCAGGAGAAAAAAAAACATTTAAAAGAAGTGCAGTCACCACTGGTCATTGCTTGTTTTGTATATAGACCCAAGACAAAGAGTAGGGAAAGAATAAGGTGGAAGTTGGAAACCTTTCCACAGGGCCTACATTCCAGATTTTCTTTTACTCCTTCCCCCAAACTAGGGAGTTAGAGGCAGCAGTTCTCTTCTCTTGGGAATACAAAGGAACATCTAAAAGAAGACAGCAATGGGAAGCCTCCTTCTGCCTTCCTCTATCAGTTAAAACCCAGCTCAGTCTGGAGGCTCCCAAGTTAAAACCCTAGCCCTCCTACCCCACCCCAACAGCTCCATTGGGCCCAGGATCCAGGCCATGGCACATGGAGTACATGGCTCTTGTCCTGCTCTCTCACCATAGCTTCCTTCAGGTCTGCCTGATGGCCATCAAGGACACGCAGGGCAGGATGGCAATGGGAGGGGCCCAGAGCACCTAGGGAATACTCAAAGAGAGAACCTGACTGCACACTAGCCAGCCAAGGCCAACTCTGGTAGGATAGGCAAGAAAGAGCTGGTTCTCCCCTTTCTGCTCCTCTGAAGCCCTTCTCTCCTCCAGCCCCTTTGGATGCCTACATCACAAGTCTTGACTGAAGGAGAAATACTGATGTATGGGGCCAAAGATTTGTTGGAGACTGGAAAACATTAGGCTCCAGGCTCTGGAGGCTTCCTGGAATTAATTTTGGGGGCTTCTTCTTAGCTTCGAGGGTTTGGGGGTAGGGAAAGCCAACAGACAAGCAAGCAGAGAGAGTCTTGGATGTTCTGTTTATTGTTACACCTCCAGCATTTAGAATGATGCTTGGCACATAGTAAGTGCTCAGTAAAGGAAATAATTATTAACTGCGTGAGTGAATGGACACATAAATGAATGAACAAATGATTGTAAGAAAGGGTAAGACTTCAACTATAAAGATGACATTAAGACCAGAGAAAGGCAAGAACTTATTTGAGGACCACCAAATAAGTTGGTATTACTAGGTATACAGAGCCAGTGGAGTCTTTTTGTATAGGTCTTGAATGCCATGCTTATTTTGTATGCAGTAGAGTCCACACAAGTTTCCTCAAAGGAATGTGGCATGGTTAGAGTTGGGTTTTAGGAAGTTTAATTTGGCAATAATATGAAGAATAGATATGTGGGGAAAGAGATGAAAATAAAAGTTAGGATGCAAAGTAGGAGCAAAATTTCAGGTAATAAGTAGTAAAGGTAATAATGAGAGTTGGCGAGACTATGAAAAAGTAGACCTCTCATCCTCCGCCACTGGGAGTGCAAACTAGTACAACCACTTTGCAAGATAATTGGTATTACCTAGTAAAGTTGAACTTGGGAAGACCTGATGACCCAGAAATTTTCTGCCTAGGTGTGTACTCTAGATCAGGGTTGTTCAACCTCAGCATTATTGACATTTGGGGCCAGATAATTGTTTATTGTGGATTCTGTGCTGATCATTGTAGGATGTTTAGCAGCATCCTTGGCCTCTACACTCTAGGTGCCAGTAGCACCTCCACAGTCATAATAACCAAAAATGTCTCCAGACAGTGACAAATGTCTCCTGGGGGGAAAAACATCACCCCTGGTTGAGAACCACTGCCTTAGAGAAACTCTTGTATATGGGCATCAGGGGATATGCATGAGAAGGTTCATAGCACCATAACTTGCAAAAGCATAAAACTGGAAACAGGGGCCGGTCCCATGGCCAAGTTTCAAGTTTGCGTGCTCTACTTCAGCAGCCCAGGGTTTTGCCAGTTTGGATCCTGGGCACGGACATGGCACTACTCATCAAACCATGCTGAGGCTGTGTCCCACATAGCACAGCCAGAAGGACCCACAACTAGAGTATATAACTACGTACTGGGGGGCTTTGGGGAGAAGAAGAAGAAAAAAAGAAGATTGGCAACAGATGTAAGCTCAGGGCCAATCTTAAAAAAAAAACCCAAACTGGAAACAACCCACATGTCCAGCAACAGGAGAATTGATAAAATTGTGGGATTTTCATGTAGCAGATAGCTATACAGCAATGAAAATGAATTACCATAGCTACACACATCAACATAGATAAATCTCACAAAGTTGGGAGAAAAAAGGAAGAAGCACAAATATAATGCACATACTATGATTGCATTTATGTTAAATCCCAAAATGGACAAAATGAAATAACATATTGCTTAAGGGAACATACCTACAAAGTGAACATATAAAGAAAAGCAAGTGAATGATGACAAAATTCAAGATAACGGTTTCTTCTGGGAGGAAATGAAGAGATGACTCAGGGAGGGCATGAATTTCAGAGGCATTGATTGTGTTCTAGTTCTCAGGCTTGGTGATGAGTATACAGGTTTTCATTTTATTATGGTGTATACTGTTGTGGAAGCAGCCATTGCAGGACCTGTCACCCCTCTTTGGGATTGCCCAGCTAGCGCCCTTGGTTTGGAACCTTTCTCTATTTGTAATATAGCTGCCCCTTCACCCCAGATTCCTCTTTCTTATTAGGAGAAACTTTTCCCCTGTTCTGGGTACGCAGTGAATGTCTTTGTATTGCTTAAGCGTGAGCATCATATGGCACTTGGCCAGCCACCAGTATGTCTGCCCCCTGCAGGAAAGGAACAGAGTCTTCACTTGCAGCATGAGAGTGATGCATGCAGTCCATTGTCCTGTGAGAACTATTCGAGGGACCTGCTGGCAACGGGAGGCCAGCAAACACTACTTACGCTGACCTTATTGTGTCTCTCTGTGTGTGAAGAAAGCCTTGTTTCAATTGGTGCCTCGTCCTCTTTGGTGTTCAGTCCTCTTTGGCGACTCCAAACCCATAGAAGATGGAGTGGGCTGAGGTCTATGTGCTCCCCCTTCTAGTGGTGGGCATTATTATGATCTTTGCTGTCCTACAAGTGGGACTCTTCCCTTGAAATTGGTAGCTGGATCTTCCTGCTAGATGTATACCTTACATATATGTTATTTTCTCTTTTTTATGTATGAAATATTTCATAAATTTTAAGAAGTGATAAGGTCTAAAATAAGGCAGGAAGAATGTAGAGGAGGGCACCAGAGCCAATAACCAAATGGATGTTCGATGAGGGAGAGAGAAAAGCCAACGTTTAGGTACCTCTTGAGTGGATGCAAGAGTAGTTTTAAGATTATTTTCCTTATAGATTTGGTAATGAGATCAATGGCTCCTTACTTTCTCAATAAACAAACACGATCGATTGCTTAGACTTCTGAAGAATCCAAAGTTTACACCTCAAAACTGATCCACTACATGAGTGAGTCACAGGACTTGACCATGTGTCCTGTACAATAATGGCATGTTTAACAAGACTTTGTTGTCTGAGAATTCTGCCCTGTCAAACTTCTAAAATGTGTACTCATTTATATTCCTTGAAGTCATAAGCATCTGAAAATAGGGGGCTTAGAATAAAAGTGATACTTCATCTCTAAGTTTAGTATCATTATAATATCCTCAGTTGGTACAGAAAGCTGCTTCTGACTCCAGCACCCACCCTACCCCCCTTTTTTTCTACCAGTGGTCATCCTCCAGGTAAAGGAATGAAAGGCAAATTTGTGATCAAATCCTTTCAAAATACTGAGCCATAACCAAGAAAAACTTTAAAACATCTTAACCTTTCCCGAGTGTGTGGGGGAAAGGAGACTGGCCTTTTCCTAAAGAGGCACAAGATTTTCAAGGTCAAAGGACTGAAGGACTCACTGAGAACGTATTTTACCCATGTGAAAACAGAAAAACCCACAAAGACAGAGAAACAAGAAATGCATGGAATGGCTCTGACCCAATTTAGGGATGAGCACTTGGAACCTCAGAGAAGCCTGATACATTAGAGATGTATTGAATGGCCAAGAGCAGCAAGCCTAACCTCTGCATGTGAATGTGGGAAAGGAAGCGGGGCCCAGAGAGCGAAAGCTTCTGGATTAAGTTCCCCCAGCTACTCAGAGGCAGGCTAAGGTTAGAGTCCAGATCTTCTAATCCAAGCTCAATGCCTTTGTTGTCTCAGAGGTTACGATTTTCATACAAAGCCATGGATATTGCTATTATGAATGTTAGAACTGTAAGTATCCTTAGATTTTGGAGATTTGGTAAAATTCTCTCTATACTGGTGAGAAAAATGAGACCCAGAGAAGACAAGTGACTTGTAAAACTCATATATCCACAGGGTATGGGGAAGGGAAGATGGATGTAAAGTGAGGGAAAGCAAGGACAGGCTTGGACCCACACGTGTAAGCTGGACCCCACAAAGATGGACTAAAACCTATGTTAGTTCTTGTTGCCTCTGCCTTTGATGAAGTGGTTGTCCTACAGAAGTTGGACATTTGGCTCTTTGTCATTGAATTATACACACAACTGGTCCAGAAGTCAGAGAAACTGAAACAAGATCCAGAGGAAAGTGGAGCATAAGGCAGGCCTGGCCACTGCCTTATGCCAACAAGGTGAGTCAGCAGATTACCGACAATGTGTGTGAGCTACAAAATGGCAGCTGCCTCCCTTACAACTTCTGAATCTCCCAGAAGAATCTCTCTTGTGGCCCACTTTAACCTACAGGAAAGGTAATTCTGTGAAATTTAGTTAAGCCAAGTTGACACATTACAAAGCCAAGAGCTAAGTGGAGACATAGGTGGGGAATACTGTTGAAACTGAGCATGAAGAAATAAAAAAATCCTGTACAGCAAAAAATTTTGAGATAAGCTTAGCTAACTGCAGCTGTGCATACTCAGCATAATCAACTGACGTTTAAAACTAACCAGTTCTTTCTGCCCCACCTCAGCATATGAGTGAGCGGTCTTTCCCGGGAAGTCAAGGTCCAGTCATCAAGATTCAGCCTCACAAGGCCAAATGCAGGCTGAAGATGAAATCTAACCAGAAAAGTCCAGACAGTCAAGGGAAAAGAAATTCAGTCTTCAAGGCCAAACACAGGCTGGTGGGAAGGCACCATGCAGCATGGCCACATGCTCCCCCTCCCCTACCTAAAACCCCAGCATGTGCTCTTTCTTCCCTCCCTAAAACCTCGGATAAAACCCCCTACCTTTTTCCCTTTGAGGAGGTGGATCTGAGTTCTAACTCCCATCGCCTCATCTGGCTGCCTTTCAATAGTAAACCTCTTTCCTTGCCACAAGCCTGGTGTTTCAATTTTTGGCCCTCCTGTGCAACAGGTAAATGAACCTGTGTTTGGATTCAGTAACAACTTGGCGAGCCAGCCAGGAGACTCTGCCTGTGGCTCCTTGGCCCCAGGCCGACTGGGATTTCCTGGGAAGCAGTCCAGTAGCTGCCTAGGTGATTTTCCCCAGGGACTGTCCCTGGTACTTTCCATCTGATCCAGCACTACTGGCCCTAGGCACGTTTTTCTTGTAGCAAGGAAATAGGCTCTATATTTGTTTATTTGTTTTGGCTTCTGGTTTGGAAAGGACATCCTTTTAGTGAGTTTACTCATTAAAACTGACCAAGTCCTATTTTTTCTTTTCTTTCTTTGCCTCTGTTTCAGGGATTTTGTTCCAGGTTGCTGGAGTTTGTTCAAGGGGCCCTGATTTTGTTGAAAGGACTAGGGACCTTGCTCTGAGAGAAAACTCTGGGCCCCATTTGTTTTGGTTGAGTTGCCTTGTTAAAACTTACTGAGTCTTATTTTTCCTTTTGTTTTTTCCCTCTGCTTCAGGGGTTTTGTTCCAAGTCGCTGGAGTTTGGTCAGGGGGCTCTGACTTTGTTGAAAGGACTAACTCTGAGCTCTGTTTGTTTTCATACTTGTGCGGATATGTGTGAGTGTGTAGAATGTGTGTGTGTGAGCAGTGCCCTAATGGGAAACTCAGATTCAATTCCCAGGGGCAGAGCCTCTGGGTTATGAATTGCAAAATTGGGATGTTTTCAGTTATAAACCTATGAAAAAAGAAAAAGACGAAACAATCAAATTTGAGGTCTTGGCTTCCTCTCACGGCCTTACAGATGCTAATGAACACATTAAGTTAAAAAAAGAATAAAAAGGAACAGAGAGAAAAATAAAGCAACTCTTCTCAACAAGGTGGAAACTTTTAAAAGTTTTTTTTTTTTAAATAAGGTAAATAAGACAAATATTAAAAGGGAAGAGTCACAGGACTCATCTCAGCAGGATGAAAATCTTTAGCTTATTATTAAAAAGAAAAATGGGATGAATGAAGTTAAAACAAAGGTTCTAATAAAACGCTGCCTAAGGTTGGGTGGGCTGGCCCCCCAACGTTGAGACCTCAGACAGGTCTGTTCTATTGACCTCAGTTTAAAAATTTTTTTTAAAGCCAGAATGTAGAAAATCACAATGAGAAACCTGACCAACAATTGTTTGGGGCAACAGTTAGGCTGCTAGGGTTGATAAAATTATAAAGATTAAAATGTATTGAGCTATTATATGAAGAGGTCATATCAACTTTGCCTGGATTTTTTTGGAATGGATGTTATGTCTGGCTAGGAATGCTTCCCCTACAGAATATTATAAGACAGAGACTTACTGATGGAATTCTAATGAAAGCTACGATTAGAGGTATAAAAATTGATAAAATTAAGATAAAATTTTGTAAAAAAATTTGGTATATTTAAATTGGCTTTACGTAAAATGATTGCATCTTTTTTGCCTGATTGTATTATAGATTATGTTGTGGGGATCAACATTGTGTCTTACTGGAGAACCTTTCCTGTGCCTGATATTATAAAAGCATATAAATCCACCCTTTAGGCAACGTTAATTAAACATGCTAAAGGAGATTTCACTTTAAAAATGGCCAAAATAGGCAATTTCAGGTTACCCAAACTGGTGTATTTGAATATGCAATTGGAAAAAGCCGGCTACAAGGTTAAGCAATCAATGGGATGTCTATTTTAATCTTTTGAGGCTTCTAAATGAAATCAGGAATATTTACTGCCTCTTTAAAAGAAAATAATTAAATGATGAAACATACCAGCAGCCAAATCCAACTCTGTTGCTCCTCTCTCCTCTTGCTGAGCTTCCTGACTTCAACTCCCCCCAAATTCCTGATCTAAAATTAAGCAAGTGAAAATAAGTAAACTTTTGAGATAATTTGAAATTGTAATGGCCATTATGGGGAACTTCTGTTTCAGATGTGTCCACCTTAAGGGACTTAAAGAGAGGATTCAAAATGCCTCCTAATGGAATGCAATCTTTCATTAATATGCAGAAACTTCTAAAAGACAAAATGATTTCAAAAACAGCTCTAAAAAGGATCCTTACAACAAGGAAAGAATCTTTAGTAAATATCTTTGGCTATCTGAGCAGGTCCATCTGCCAAGGAGCAGTCTGGGTCTAACTGTTCTTCTGAGTTTTATACCTAAGACCTGGCTAAAATTTTAAAGGTATATGTTTGTGTCTATCTGTATGTAAGTCTCTCTATATTTATCTGCTTCCAGATGATATAATTTCTAAAGGATCTCTACTTAATCAGCTTGAAGTAAGTGCTTATATAAATTATTTCTAAGTGTAACAAAAACTAGCCCAGATGTCTTTCAAGTTAACATGATATAAAATGATCTTTGTTAAATAAAAGTTTATTTAAGTTTGTTGGTTTGATTAAAATAAATATGTTTTCAAAGTTATCAACATTGGATACAGTACAGACATGTTATCTCTGTTATGAATTTGTCTGCAAAAAATAATAACAGTATAATAGCTGTTTTTGTCTGATTTCTCATGAGGGTTTTGAAGGCAGTCTAAATATAATTATTTGGAACAAGTAAACAAAATAGATGTGAAAAAGATAAAAAGTTTTTTGGGGAACCTTTTAACAATAATTATATGTTATGATGTATGTACTTAAAACAACTTAAGATGATGGCTAACTGCTTTTAATGTCATACAAAGTTTTTTTGAGTAATCACAATACAATTATTGGGAACAAATAATTTAGATAGATAAAAATGGGTGAGAGTTTTTGGGTGCAATAATTATGTTTTATGGTATTTGCTTGAAAAATAGCTTCCAAAATCCTCTTGGTAACTTAAAATGTTAGAGTTTTACTAAATTAAGCTAAATGATAAAAATTTATTGAGTATCTAGGTAATTTCCACATAGAATATTAGAAATTGTTTACTAAGCATAGATTTGTCTGTGTTTGGTTTCTTATCTCAAAGAAACTGAAAGATGCTTAGGTTTATTGACAAATATGTTTTATGCATGCTGAGAAATTTTCTATGAGAAAACATATTTCTGGAAAGTCTGTATACAAGGAAAGTAAGATGAATGTTTTCAATAAAGAAGGTATAAAGAATAGAGATATTTTCATTTGTTTTGTTAAGAAAGATAAATTTGTCCTAAAGTACTAGGAAAGAAAAAAAGAAAAGAAAGCATGGGACAAATTCTGAATGTAAAACGTAAATGACAGGTTTGTGGAAGTAAAACCCTGAGAAGTTTCGTGCATGGTCAAGTTGGCTGAGATTAAAATGAATTCAATTAAATGAATGAGTTTCAATATCAAAAGTAAGCTGGTACAAAATTAGAATTTGGCTTTCTCTCTTAAAAAGATAGTTCTCTTTTGGTCTGCTCTTGATAAAGAGATTATAAAAGGTTTTTCTTTATTTTTGAGTAAGTTTACCTAAAATTTAGGAAATCAATATTTCGTTAAAATAATTTCCTATGTTTGAAAAGACCGAAGTCTCTCTATTAAGGTTTTTTTGACTGTTTTAACTCTCTGCCTTTGACATCTTCTGTTGTCACCTTGATTGAATGGATAACTAAGCATTGTTTCCTATTTGATCAAGTCTTTTAAAACTTTTTGATATTTTTGACAAACTTCCCACAAATTAAAGTCTTTCTTTTGACATAAAAAAGGAAACTTTAAAAATTTCCAATCATCCTTGGGACTTCTCAAAGAATGTGTTCTCTCTTTCTGTAAAAAGAGGAAGATATTACACTAATTAGACTTATTTGGTGTGTTAAATTACATGGGAAACATTATCAAATAAATGATAAGAAGCCTTTCTAGGTTACATTATGTGGGTAAATCTTATTAATATATGTTTTTAAAAAAATTATATAACATTCCAAAAATATGTATGAAATATATGTAAACTGAGATATGACAGCACAGTTTTGAGAAGCAAAGATTGAAGTTTATGGACTAAAGACACTTGGAAAGTTTGGACTGATACCTTGCTTACAGGGTTCCCAAAAACATTACCAGGGGAATAAAGGTCACTTCTCTGGCAACCACAGAGAACCTCAGGATATTTTGGGGACCTTGAGAAGAGAGGAATTCGCCCAAATCTGTAGGTATTGCAGGCAGAGTCTGATGACAAGTCCTTGGCTTGGCCTGGCCTCGAGAGGCCTATAATGTTCAATCTGAGATTCCTTACAAAAAAGTTTCAGCAAAGCAGCCTATATGAACAATTTTAAAGAGCCTATACGAACAATTGCTATTCTTGCTGTGCTTATATAAGTAATTGGGTTAAGTTTATTGAAACTAGACATATTTTGCAAACCAATGAGTCTTAATTTAGCTATCTTTGGTAAAAATGGGGTGATTTAAGAGAGAAAAATGATGTTTCAATAGACACTATAATACACATTTGTGGATGTTGGTTTCTGGTTCTGTTAATTGTCTTTAAGTTTTTTGTTTTCTATCTGTAAACGGACTGGATCCTGAATTCTTCTAGTTTCCTCAAATATCTGGTACAGATCTCAAAATCAATATTTTCAATCTTTTTTTGTTGTTTTCATTTGGAATCATTGAGAGCTAAAACCATCCTTTTTCTGAAGCCCTGCAAACTGAAGCTGGGCAACTTGATATAAACCTAAGGGAGAGCGCCATGATAACCCATGTTTGGACAATCTTCATGCCTCTTGCTGTGTAAGCCACTCAAAAGGTTTACCTGAATGCCTGATGACATCATTGGAGACATTTCAAACTGCAGGGGATGCTTCAACCCTGACATACACAGATCTTCTTGACTGACCATCCCCTGGGCTCAGAAATTGGTTTAGACTCTGCTCCCACCATTAACCTTGTTTTTCTTTTTGTTTCTCTAGAAATGCTTCTTATAAAATATCTGGTTACTTGCTTACACAATGTAGGCCTAACTTTGAGAGACCCTTTCTATGTTCTACAAATGATCCAAAAGACCTAAAGGGAACTCCAATTAAGGAACTAGACACCGTCAGATGTTTCTCTGTACCATCTTTGTTGTAGAGACATGGTCCTATTGAAATCCTGGACTTCATGCCTGCTGGATGGGGCCATATGAAAAATGCCACAAGGACTATGAACCATGCCTTGAAAGTACATCACAACTGGGTACAACACTCAAACCTTGGCTAGCTTCGTACTCTAGACATTGACTTCTCTGAATGAACAAATGAACCCCTGACAGACTGCAAGCTGCTGTACAGAAGATGATCTCCTAAAGATAAGTAATAAATGACTCCTGAGTTCATACCTTACTTGTTGGAATATTAGACAGCAGCCTACTTGGCTAGATCAGATTTCACACAGGCTTCTGGGCACTAACCTTGATTGGTTTACAGGCCTCTTCTCCTGGATTCCCCAAGGGTTGAGGATCCATTTTGGAGGGGATACCAAAATTTGGACTGTCTATTTTGCTAATATGTATAGTCATCTATATAATTATAAAATGAAAACTTAAGTGTTGTTCCAAAGCTGTTGATCAGAGTACTAAAATATTAGTCAATACAAAGCATATCTCACTCTCTCTGCCTGGTACCCCAAAATATCTTAAAGGTAAAACAGTTTCATTCCTCCGATCCTGATGTTTTCCCTTTCACAGCAGGAAGTAGCTAGAGCAGTCTTTGTCTCCATTCCCCAAGAGTGAGGAATGATTGTAAGACAGTGGAGACTGAAACCAAGTATGAAGAAATTAAAAAATCTTCTCTCGAGCAAAAAAAATTTGAGATAAACTTTGCTAACTGCAGCTGTGCATATTCAGCATAATCAACTGTTGTTCAAAACTAGCCAGGTCTTTCTGTCCCTGTTTAGTATGGAAGTGAGCTGTCTTTTCCAGGAAGTCAAGGTCCAGTCATCAAGATGCAGCCTCACAAGGCCAAATGCAGGCTGAAGATGAAATCTAACCAGAAAAGTCCAGACAGTCAAGGGAAAAAGAAATTCAGTCTTAAAGGCCAAACACAGGCTGGTGGAAAAACACCAACCACAATGGCCACATGCTCCCCCCGCCATGTAAAACCCCAACATGTGCTCTCCCTCCCCTGTGTAAGACCCCAGATAAAACCCCCTACCTTTTTCCCTTCAAGGAGGAGGATCTGAATTCTAACTCACAGCTCCTCATCTGGCTGTCTTTTGATAGTAGACCTCTTTCCTTGCCACAAACCTGATGTTTCAGTTATTGGCCCTACGGTGCAGTGAGTAAAAGAACCTGTGTTTGCGTTCAGTAACACTGTCTGATTGGAAAGGGGAGGGGATATCAGGCTGATGGGCATAGATGGAAAGTGTGAAGTGTGTTTGGGAACCCACAAGTAGCCCAGTTTGTCAGATGCTTGGGTTACATGTAGGAAATATGCAGATATTAACCTGAAAAGGGATATTTGGATGATATTAAATGGCTCTTGAATGCCAGAGTGATGAAACTAATACAATAATGAATGGAGAAATCATTGAAAGTTGCTGAGCAGGTAACTGGCACTTTTGGAAACTTAATCTGCCAGCAAGTACAGGATGGATCAGACAATGGGGAGACTCTGGGAGGAGTGAAGCTTAGTGAAAACAGAAGTCTTGTGCTCATTTTTGCTCCATTACAGCTTACAAGCATGGGAGAGACTTGAGAAAGAATGAGAACTGCTCAATTGTTTTGTGGCATTCAGTTGCCAGCTCCTCTTCTCTATCTGATCCTGCAGACACTCTGGCCCTAGTGACTAATTGCTTGCATCTCTCAAATACCCCTCCCCCTATCCAAGAGGTTTTGCAGCCATTGGTAGTTATTCTGAAAATGAAAGAGGCAGAATTTTTCTGAGAGGATAAGTGCCCAGGGATATCTCAAGGGGTTGTTAGGAGCTGGCTGTACACCCAGGCCAATTAAGCTGTGCTCTGGGAGACACAGATGGACACATTTGCACATTAGGGGGAAAGAAGATGAAAGGAGAAGCCCCTACCAGCTTGAGACTTTGCAATAACTCTTCAGCATTCACCTCAGTAGGTGGTGGAGAGCAAGCTCCTCGCCTGCAAGTCCACTACACTTAGCATGCAATTGGAAAATCGAAGCAGATTAGCACCCCAACCCCAGCCCTGAAACTTGGAGTCAGAGCCCCAGGTACACAACCTGGAACTAACCTTACTAAATGTGAGGTTCTGCACAACCACTCTTCCTCTTAGAGCCTCAGTTTCTTCATGTGTGGAGTTGGGGTCACAACAATCACTGCATTGCCTACCTCACAGAGCTGCAGTAAGGGTCCCGTGAGATGGCAGTTGTGAAAGCACTTGACAAACTGTAAAGAGCGGTGCTCCAGGGCTGAGTCATCATTGTGGTTATTATAAAAGAGGATCTTTATTGGGTTGAGCAATGCTGTTTGGACCCAGTAGAGCTTAAAGAATTCCTGGTGCTGCTGCTGCAACTGAGCATTTGACTTAAGAGAAAAAATTACACTGAGATAGCTCTCAGTGTGAAGTAAATGTAACACAGCAGCCATCAGTAAGGGAACCTGGGAGAAAGGGCCTCTCCTGCTAACTCCATCACCCTTTCACTCCCTCCTTTGGATGTCTCTCTTTTCAGCCTTTGCTCCTTCCCCTTTTTCCATCAACTGAGTTCATCTCATAACCCACCTCCTGAATCTCTCTCCATTTCCCCTTTCCTCTAAATTTGTTCTCATTCTTTCTCACTTCTTTTCTTTGTTTACTAAACTCTCTCCTTTGCTTGTCGTTGTCTGTCTTTATGTTTCTTGCTGTCTTTCTCTGTCCCTCTCTCTTTCTCCCCTTTCTCTGTCTCTGTCCTTCTCTCTCTCTCTCTTTCTCTCTCTCGCACACACACACTTTTTAAACCAATTCTTTCTGCCGAGGGGCTCAGGAAGGAGAGCCTCCCAGCAAGCATTGCTAGGCTACCTAGTATCACATGGCCAGCCCCACATTTTCTGTCTGCATTTTCAGAGCTCTGCTGCTCAGCCTGTATACTATAGCTCACATGGAGCAGAGCTGAGTAAAGAAAGGGCCCAGTTGATTCACTTACAGTTGGCCAAACATGTCAGCTTTGCTATGGGATATCTAAGTTGCTGGAAATATAGTAGGAAAAAACCCTAAGGAAATAAGAACTAAAACAATATGGTATGCATTCCTACAAACAACCCTCCTGAGCAGGGGCTTCTTAACTTGTATCCATGAAACTCCCAGGTACACTATGGAGAGGCCACAGGCACTGCAAAATCCCTTGAAATGTCACGCAAAATCAAATATTTATGCTTATTTGCACTTTTTTTTTGTTGTGAGCTTTTATAGCTTTTATCAAATTGTCAAAGGGAGAAAGGCTTTACAGAAGTTCTTACATGTATCTCCAACTACTATCAAGTTATCTGTGCTGAGTCTTTTCCATTGCCCACCCCTGTACTCAAGTTTCCTGCTTCTCCCTGCCATGACACACATGGGCTACTTCAATGGGCCCCCTTTCTCTCTGGCTTCCAAGTGGGTTCAGTCAATGGGAGGCACTAATAGAAGATCAAAGAGAAGAGTTGGAGGAGAGTAAGGACAGAGTATTTATTCCCCTGGTTCCTTCCCTGCTAGGTTGCCAGAGGTTCGTTGTGCCCCTCTACTAAAGATCACAGATCCTGTCTTGCAGCCCTCTGCATATAACTACTATCTCACTCTGGTGACTGCTATGTCCTCTTGCCCCCTTACACGTCGGGTAGTAAGGACCCGAGCAGTTAACATTCCCAGGGAACCTTGTTGGTTTCTTTAAACCATGAACACATCTGAGTAAACAGTCTCTTTGTTAAACCCTCCTCAAATTATCCAGTTTTAAAGAGTTATACATTTCCTATGGGACCCTGACTCATAAAAAATTAAAAGGTAGAGGCAAGAGATAAGGATTTGGAAGTTATCTGCAAATAGCATGTATTTAAGTAGGTGTGGCCGTTTTCACAACCCAGCTTTAATGGCCATAGCATTCTGTCTCAGTTGGCTTCATGTTGTTCCACCAAGATTCATTGCCAGAAATGGGAGGAGAGTAACTATTTGATAGTTCCTAACTCTGACATAATTCCAATGGATCAACTGGTGGTACTTGCCTCCACAGCAATGACAACTGGAGATTAAGAGCGAGCCTTGTTTCAACAGTCTTAATTCCATGGGATATCTCAAAATGGTTCTTTCTCATCCCTTCTTGTCCAGCAGGAATTTATGAGGGTCCTAGAGTGCTGAATGGTTGTAGCCAGGCATTGTTCCTGCTAGATAATTGATCAGTAAGCAATGGGCTCCTTGGCACGGCTTTCTGGTGCTGGTCACTGATGAAGTTTTCTTCTGTGAAGCTTGGTGTTCCCCCTCTTCTAACTCTACTTTTTTCCCTGCACTTCCTCTTCTCTTTTCTTCCAAGTCTGTGGAATCTGGGGCAGGAGAAGAAAAGTAGGTTACAAATGCTTCCAAGTCTCTTCTGTCTTACACCTGAACCTCTGGCTTTGAAAAAACTCAAGAGCCAAGATTTTGACACATTTGTTCTCTTGTTACATTCTGACAACTTCCCCTAAAGCCATGCATGACTCATGTCTAGCATCTTGGCTGGGGAGGGAGAGGGTCTCAGGTAAAATTCAATGTAGCACAGAAGAGGAAAATGCACAGGTTAATGTCCAAATATTTTATCTTGTCATGGCCACTGTATACTGGCTAGAGTTGGCTTGAGCATCCAGGGTCATTTAGACTTAGAAGTTCTCCTTTGTTTATGAATTGGGAGCCTTTTTTGAATAAGATTGTGAGGGACGCACAATATGGAAAAAAATCAGGGAGGACAAAGAATTTCTGGACTCTTCATATGTATGGGAGGGTCCCATTTGTGGGGTTTTTGTTTTTTGTTTTTGTTTTTGTTTATTGCAGTAACATTGGTTTATAACATTATATAAATTTCAGGTGTACAAGGTTATATATTTCGATTCCTGTGTAGGTTACATCCTGTTCACCCAAAGACTAATTACCATCCATCACCACACACATGTGCCTAATCCCCCTTGCGCCCTCCTCCCTGCCCACTTCCCCTCTGGTAACCACCAATCCAATCTCTGTTTTTATGTGTTTGTTTGTCATTGTTTTTATCTTCTACTTATGAGTGAGATCATATGGTATTTGACTTTCTCCCTCTGACCTGTTTTACTTAGTGTAACACCCTCAAGGTCCACCCATGTCACAAATGGCTGGATTTCATCATTTCTTATGGCTGAGTAGTATTCCATTTTGTATATGTTCCACATCTTCTTTATCCATTCATCCCTTGATGGGCACCTAGGTTGTTTCCAAGTCTTGGCTATTGTGAATAATGCTGCAATGAACATAGGAGTGCATGTATCTTTATGCATTCGTGTTTTCATGTTCTTTGGATAAATACCCAGCAGTGGGATAGCTGGATCATATGGTACATCTATTCTTAATTTTTTGAGGAATCCCCATACTGTTTTCCATAGTGGCTGCACCAGTTTGCACTGCCACCAGCAGTGTATGAGAGTTCCCTTCTCTTCACATCCTCTCCAACACTTATTGTTTCCTGTCTTGTTAATTATAGCCATTTAGACAGGAGTGAAATATGTCATTGTAGTTTTGATTTGCATTTCCCTGATAGTTTGGACATTTTTTCATGTGCCTGTTGGCCATCTGTGTATTTTCTTTGGAGAAATGTCTGTTCAGATCTTTTGTCCATTTTTTAATTGGGTTATTGGTTTTTTTGTTGTTGGGATGTATGAGTTCTTTGTATATTTTGGATATTAACCCCTTATCAGATATTTGGTTTGCAAATATCTTCTCCCAATTGTTAGGTTGTCTTTTCGTCTTGTTGATGGTTTCCTTTGCTGTGCAGAAGCTTTTTGGTTTCATGTAGTCCCTTTGTTTATTTCTTCTATTGTTTCCCTTGCCTGCTCAGATGTCACACTTGAGAATATGCTGCTAAGACCCATGCTGAAGAGTGTACTGCCTACATTTTCTTCCAGAATTTTAATGGTTCCAGCCCTTACATTCAAGTCTTTCATTCATTTTGAGTGAATTTTTGTGTATTATGTAAGATAATGGTCTACTTTCAATGTTTTGCATGTGGCTGTCCGGTTTTCTCAACATCATTTGTTGAAGAGACTCTCCTTTCTCCATTGTGTGTTCTTGGCTCCCTTGTGGAAAATTAGCTGTCCATAGATGTGTGAGTTTATTTCTGGGCTCTCAATTCTATTCCATTGATCTGTGTGTCTGCTTTTGTGCCAGTACCATGCTGTTTTGGTTACTATAGCTTTGTAGTCTATTTTGAAATCAGGGAGTCTGATAGCTCCAGCTTTGTTCCTTTTTCTCAGGATTCCTTTGGCTATTCGGGGTCTTTTGTTGTTCCATATAAATTTTAGGATTCTTTGTTCTATTTCTGTGAAAAATGTTGTTGGAACTTTGATAAGGATTGCTTTGTACCTGTAGATTGCTTTAGGAAGTATGGGCGTTTTAACTATGTTAATTCTTCCAATCCAAGAGCATAGAATATCTTTCCATTTCTTTGTGTCTTCTTCAATTTCTTTCAACAATGTTTTATAGTTTTTGGTGTACAGATCTTTCACCTCTTTGGTTAAGTTTATTCCTAGATATTTTATTCTTTTTGTTTCAATTGTAAATTGGATTGTATTCTTAATTTCTCTTTCTGCTACTTCATTCTTAGTGTGTGGAAACACAACTGATTTTTGTATGTTGATTTTGTATCCTGCAACTTTACCATATTCATTTTCTACTTCTAGAAGTTTTTTAGTGGATCTTTTAGGGTTTTCTATGTATAAAATCATGTCATCTGCATATAGTGATAGTTTCACTTCTTCCTTTCCAATTTGGATCCCTTTTATTTCTTTTCCTTGCCTGATTGCTCTGGCCAAGACTTCCAATACTACGTTAAATAAGAGTGGTGAAAGTGGGCATCCTTGTCTGGTTTCTGTTCTTAGAGGGATAGCTTTCAGTTTTTCTCCATTGAGAATGTTATTAGCTGTATGTTTGTCATATATGTCCTTTATTATGTTGAGGTACTTTCCTTCTATACCCATTTTATTCAGAGTTTTTATCATAAATGGATGCTGTATCATGTCAAAGTCTTTCTCTGTATTTATTGAAGATCATTTGATTTTTATTCTTCATTTTGTTAATGTGGTGTATCATGTTGATTGATTTGTGGATGCTGACCCATCCCTGCATCCCTAGAATAAATCCCACTTGATCGTTGTGTATGATCTTTTTAATGTATCATTGTATTCAATTTGCTAGTATTTTGTTGAGGATTTTTGCATCAATGTTCATCAGTGATATTGACCTATAATTTTCTTTTTTTGTGATGTTCTCGTCTGGTTTTGGTATCAGGGTAATGTTGGCTTCGTAGGATGAGTTAGGAAGGTTTCCTTCCTCTTCAATTTTTTGGAAGAGTTTGAGAAGGATAGGTATTAAGTCTTCTTTGAATATTTGGTAGAATCCACAAGTGAAGCTCTCTGGTTTTGGAATTTTATTTTTTTGGAGAGTTTTGATTACTGTTTTGATCTCCTTGCTAGTGATTGGTCTATTCAAATTCTCTACTTCTTCTTGATTCAGTTTTGGAAGGTTGTATGATTCTAAGAATTTATCCATTTCTTCTAGATTATCCCATTTGTTGGCATATAGCTTTTCATAGTATTCTCTTATAATCTTTTGTATTTCTGAGGTGTCCATTGTAATTTCTACTCTTTAATTTCTGATTTTATTTATTTGAGCCTTCTCTCTTTTTTTCTTGGTGAGTCTAGCTAAAGGTTTGTCAATTTTGTTTATCTTTTCAAAGAACAAGGTCTTGGTTTCATCGATGTTTTCTATTGTTTTTTTAGTCTCTATTTCATTTTTTTCTGCTCTGATTTTTATTATTTCCTTCCTTCTGTTGATTTTGGGCTTTATTTGTTCTTCTTTTTCCAGTGCCTTTAGGTGCACTGTTAGATTGTTCATTTGGGATTTTTCTTGTTTGTTGAAGTTGGCCTCTATTGCTATAAACTTCCCTCTTCGAAGGGAAGCATTTTTGCTGTATCCCATAGATTTTGCCATGTTGTATTTTCATTTCTCTCCAGGTATTTTTTGATTTCTTCATTGACCCAATCGTTGTTCAGTAGCATTTTGTTTAATCTCCATATACTTGTGATTTTTCTGATTTTATTCCTGTAGTTGATTTCTAGTTTCATGCCCTTGTGGTCAGAAAAGATATTTGGTATTATTTCAATCTTCTTAAATTTATTGAGACTTGTTTTGTGGCCTAATATGTGATCAATGCTGAAGACTGTTCCATGTACATTTGAAAAGACTGTGTATTCTGAAGTTTTTGGATGGAATGTTCTATATATCTCCACTAAGTCCATCTGGTCTAATGTGTCATTTAAGGCCAATGTTTCCTTACTGATCTTCCGTTTGGATGATCTATCCATTGGTGTAAGTGGAGTGTTAAATCCCCTAGTATTATTGTGTTACTATTTATTTCTCTTTTTCTGTCTGTTAATAATTGCTTTATATATTTAGGTGTTCCTATGTTGGGTGCATAGATATTTGCAAGTGTTACATCCTCTTGTTGGATTGTTCCCTTTAACATTATGTAGTGCTCTTCTTTGTGTCTTGTTACAGTTTCTGTTTTAAAGTCTGTTTTGTTTAAGTATTGCTACCTCCACTTTCTTTTCTTTGCCATTTGCATGGAGTATCTTTTTCCATCCCTTCACTTTCAGTTGTGAGTGTCTTTAGGTCTGAAGTGTCTCTTGTATGCAGCATATATATGGGCCTTATTTTTTTATCCAATTGGCCATCCTATGCCTTTTGATTGGAACATTTAGTCCATTGACATTTAAATTAGCTATTGATAAATATGTATTTATTGCCATTTTGTTCCTTTTTTTCTGGGTGTTTTAGTAGTTCTTCTCTGTTCCTTTCTTCTTCTTTTGCTCTCTTCCCTTATGGTTTGATGTATTTCTTTAGTATTATCTTTGGGTTCCTTTGTCTTAATTATTTGTGTGTATTTACTGCAGGTTTCTGGTTTGTGATTACCATGAGGTTCATATATAATAATCTATGTATATAGCAATCTATATTGAGTTGATGGTCTCTTATTCTGACCTCTTTCTAAAAGCTCTACTATTTTGCTCCCCTCCTCCCATATTTTATGTTTTTGATATCATAACTAACCTCTTACTTTTGTGTGTGTACCTGCTACCCTCTTATCATTGAAGTAGGTAATTTTAGTACTTATGTCTTTTGACCTCCATATTATTTTCATAGGTGGTTGACCTGCTACCTTTAGTGTGTTTGTGCCTTTACCAGTGATTTTATTCTCTTCTTTTTTTTTTTTTTGATAATTTCCTTATTCCTACTTGTGGACTTCTCTTTTCCACTTAAATAAGACCCTTTAGCATTTCTTGCAAAACTGGTTTCTTGGTGATAAAGTCCTTTAATTTTTGCTTGTCTGGGAAACTCTTTATCTCTCCTTCCATTCTGAATGATAACCTTGCCAGGTAGATTATTCTTGGCTGTAGGTTTTTTCTTTTCAGCACTTTAAATACATTGTGCCCCCCTCTTCTAGCCTGTAAGGTGTCTGCTGAGAAGTCATGTGATAGCCTTATGGAGTTTCCTTTGTATGTCACTTGTTGACATTCTCTTGCAGCTTTTAGGATTCTCTCTTTATCTTTAATTTTGGACATTTTAATTATAATGTGTCTTGGTATGGATCTCTTTGGGTTTATCTTGTTTGGTGTTCTCTGTGCTTCCTGTACCTGGATGTCTGTTTCCTTCCTTAGGTTAGGAATGTTTTCAGCTATCATCTCTTCAAATAGATTCTCTGACCCTTTGTCTTTCTCTTCTCCTTCTGGGACACCTATAATACAAATGTTAGGGCACTTGATGTTGTCCCAGAGTTCTCTTAGACTGTTTAATTCTTTTTTCTTTTCTCTGCTCAGCTTGGGTGATTTACTCTCATCTTTCATCCAGCTTGCTGATTCAATCTTCTGTATCATCTACTTTGCTATCAGGTCCTTCTAGTGAATTTTTCATTTCCATTATTGTATTCTTCATTTCTTCTTTTTTTTTTTTTGAGGAAGATTAGCCCTGAGCTAACTACTGCCAATCCTCCTCTTTTTGCTGAGGAAGACTGGCCCTGAGCTAACATCCATGTCCATCTTCCTTTACTTTATATGTGGGACGCCTACCACAGCATGGCTTTTGCCAAGCAGTGCCATGTCCGCACCTAGGATCTGACCTGGTGAACTCTGGGCCACCGAGAAGTGGAATATGTGAACTGAACTGCCGCGCCACCAGGCTGGCCCCTGTATTCTTCATTTATGATTTTTTAAAAAAATATTTTCCAATTCTTTGTTGATGTTCTCACTGTGTTCATCCACTCTTCTCCCAAGATCAGTGAGCATGCTTATGACTTTTTGTTTGAACTATTTGTCAGGTAGATTTTTTAATTTCTGTTTCTTTTAGTTCTTTTTCTGTGTTTTTGTCCTGGTTCCCTTGCTTGGACCATGTTCTTTTGCCTCCTATTTCTCCTCTTTCTCTGTGCTTATATACATCTATTAGGTGGGTCAGCTATGTCTCCTGCTCTTGTAGAATATGTAAGAGATGCTTTTTGAGGCCCAGCAGTGTGCTTCCCTCTCATCACCAGTTCCAAATGTTCCATGAGTGACCTCTGTGTGGGCTATTTGTGTTCTTCTGTTGTGGTGGGGTGCTCTTGCTGCAGGTGCCCTGGGAATCTAGGCTGTCCCCCTGGCTGGCTGGTTGTAATGCTCCACTGTGTGTGTCTGCTATGGACAGAGGGTCCCATTTGTAATTGAAGACACTTGAGAGTCCTCAGCAATCATCAGACGAGATTATATGACCTAGAGATCTCACTTTTCTGGGTCTATTGTACATTTTCACATTGTTTTTCCTGTTTCGCATATAACTGGTCATTCTAGAGATACTGCAGTAGCTGGCTAGCCATGTTCACCTAAATGTAATGGAAAATGTAATGTAATGGAAAAGACCAAAAGATATTGTCTTGACAGACAATGATGAGCTTGTTCATGAAGTCCCTTGGGATTTTACTGGGAAAAGCTGAGGAATTACACAGCAAAAATATCATGGCGCTGTATGCAGAGTCCATGTCTCAGGAAAAAATGCTCTCTTCCATTTATTGCCTTTGTGCACCCAGACTTGATTTTAGGTTCCCTGAAGGTTTTACTTTGTGAACCATCTGGGCTGTCAAAAATGTTTGAGGGGCTGGCCCCGTGGCCGAGTGGTTAAGTCTGTGTGCTCCGCTGCAGGCGGCCCAGTGTTTCGTTGGTTCGAATCCTGGGCACGGACATGGCACTGCTCATCAAACCACGCTGAGGCAGCGTCCCACATGCTACAACTAGAAGGACCCACAACGAAGAATATGCAACTATGTACTGGGGGGCTTTGGGGAGAAACAGGAAAAAATAAAATCTTTAAAAAAAAATGTTTGAATAATTTGGAGATGAGAGGAAGCACTTACCCATTTCTTACAGTGAACTGGTTGAGTATGGTAATCAGTATGGAAGGATTTTTTTCAGTTTTTCTTTATTTTTCTTTGTGCAACACCCTGGCTAGTGATGTGTGTGCTTGTGTAAGGAGGTGGGAGTAGGGAAGATTGAATGAATACATCAATTCCCTGTAAAATTACTTAGATCACAAGTAGATGATTGAGTCATTTGAGTTCTCTAGGATGCAAATGTTGAGTTAGAGATGTAGGAGGGCAAGAGGGGAGCATCTGTGAAAAACGAAAAAGGAATGAAGCATGATTGGGCTAGAAGTGCCTCAGATCTCAGTGTGTATCTGACAAAGTCAGCCAATCTAACAGAGAGCTCTGAAGCAAGGATTTCACATTATACAAATTCTGTGTTGGGCAGAAATAACCAGGTCCTTGCTAGTCATTGGCTAGGGCCTTCTCAGGAACTGTGTCATCCCCTTTCAAAAAGTAAGATGGATTCTGAAAGTGCTAACAGCAGGAGGTTGTCTGATCATTGCACTCTTTGAAGCTGAGCTGCAATTTCTTGCTTGAAGGGAGACCTGAAAGATGCACCTCTGTAGCTGCCACAATGATCTGCTGAGTTTGGAGGCAGAAGTGTTTTGGTTCTTTTATTCTGTCATTCATTTCATTTCACAAACATATGACCCTGTGGCCATTGAATGGCATGGATATCACACATAGGAGCCTGAGCCAGATAAATATCATGCCCTTTGTGAAGTCTTAGTATGAAGATGAGTCACTGGAAGTGGAGGTAATGCATATGGAGTAGGACTCTACTCTAAAGAATGACAGTGTCTAAGAGCACTGAGGACCAAGGTGAATGTAGAGTTCAGACTATCTTTGGAAAGAGCACTCCAAATCTTGGCAGCATGACAGATCCAGAGGTAAAGACCTCTAAACTATCTTATCCATAGCCACCAAGAAGTATTTGTGCCACAGAATTATGTCTGTCCTATTAACCTGCCATTCACAGAACTGGCTGGGGCCTCAGGGACACTTAAGGCCAATAAAGATAATTTCCTCTCAAGTATTCAAACTCACAGTGGATAAGTTTCCATGGAGTCTTTCATCTTAACCATCTATTCCATGACACACTAAGGCCTTGGGGCTCTCTGCTCAGAGAAAAATTTTCATAAAAACCTGTTTCCTTGGAAGACCATCTCTCAATGTCTGAAAGTCGTTTTCTCTACTTATTTGGTTCCAGATTTACCAGCCTCTATGGTACATATTTGGAGCAAAGACCGTTCCAGGGAAACTCCCCTATGCACGTCCCTTACCCTCAACTTAACATAACTAGTGGCAGTTAAGCTCCTCTATTTCTAGGGTATGGTAATTTATGCAGGCTCATTCCTCATAGTCTAGTTGACTCCTAGCTTGGCTAGAAGAATGCGATCAACACATTCCATTTGGTTTAAAAAGAATGAGGGTAAAATCAGGCTAATATTATTGATGACGCCTAATACTTATTGAGCACTCATTATTTTTCAGATACTGTGCATATAAGGTATGTGCAATTATTATCCTCATTTTACATTTGAGAAACTGGAAACATGAAAGATTAAATAACTTGCCCTAATTCATACCATCTAGTAAGAGGTAGAGCTGGGATTCAAACCCAGAACTAATGCTCTTAATCACTACACTGATGCAGAGTCTGTAGGTCATCTGAGCCATATGAGTGCATCTTCCTCTCAGAAGACACGGGAAATAGTAAAAGACAAGGGGTAAATAATTTAGATGGAAGTCATTAGACCTAGAGGCTCAATTATGGCTCTACTGGAGCAGAAAGATATTTAGGTGGCCGTAGAAATGGGGACAACAGTGACAACCAGGCAAACTACTTAGAGAATGACATCGTAGGGGTAGGTTCAGGTAAAGAACTGCTCATGAAAGTGTATACCTTAACTCGCAAGGGCACTCACTACAAGGCATTCTCTGGCAGTCAAGGTCATTTTACTCCCTGCCTGGGCCTAGAGAGAATGTCATGCCAAAACATGGTCAGCGTGTGACAGGGCTACAAGGAAGGCCCTGGTATTGGGAGCCTAGCTATGCAAAAAACTATGGTAGAACCCCTGTTCCAGCCAAACCACAAATCAATCTAGGGGAGTTAAGAAAGACAAGGGGAAGCAAGCAGGTGCTGTAGGTCTAACCTGATGGGCAGGTAGGATCCAGAAACCAGAAAATCAGAGTCTACACGCAACCAACATCAGCAAATAAGTTGGATATTGATCCAAGATAGAAGCTATTTGGTCTCTGCTGTTTGCATCCTGACTTTTGAAATAGCCCTTCTGAAGCCAGCAGGTTGAATTGTGGTGAGAAGGCAGGAAACTTGCTGGTGACCTTTGCTCTTGAGTGTGGAGAGTTACCAAGATTCTCTCATGCCTCAGATATTGTGAGATTCTCAATGTGATTTGCAGCTTATTTATGTTTTACATATATCTATTATGATTTTAATCACGTTATGTAGAAAAGATAAATATGTATAGTACTTTCAAATTTTACATTAGGCAGAAATTTAGCCACCATATCAGTGTCGACACTGCTCTTTTCAGTGAATTAATCCTTCACAAGAAAAATTTTAAAAATGCAATTTTGAGTTTACCAAAATTAAATTAACAAGGTTAAGAAGTTGAGTAATAGAGCCAGGAGAAAGTATAAAATTTCCCAATGTAATTTTGAGACAATAAGGACTTTAAGGCGGAAATCAGAAAGAGATAAATTTTTGTGAGAAATAAATTTTATTGTAAAACATAATTTGAATGTAAGTAGAAGCAGATGGAGGTTCAGAGTTGGGGGCCATTGCAAGAGTTTTGAGAAAGCACAAGTTAAACACTAACTTGGAGCAAGCATTTAGACTCAAGTGAAGAGACAACCTCCCTCAAACTATACTCTTCCTAGAAAATAACAGTGAATTTAGCCTCTCTAGTTGTCTCTGTCTGTCTTGGACCTGACCATCACAACCTTCAGGAAAGTGGAAGAATCAGACTAAGGACCTGGGTTTTGTGTTTTTGGGACCAAATGATGCCAAATAACAGATTCTACTGATTTCTTCCTGAATATCTCTTTCATCCTCTTTTCCTTCTCTTTCTCCCTCTTTTCCCCCTTTTCCAGCTTTCCCTATTTTAACCCTTGACTCTTTGGTAATGAACCTCAGGGTAGTTAATACATTCTACTGTAAATTGCTTTTGGCTTCCTGGTAGTGATTGCTTTTAGGAGACATTTTTTCCCAAATATGTGTAGTCAGGAAACATTTTTAGAAGGAGAGTGGTTTAAAGATTGAAAAAAACCCAAAATAATCCAACAGTGTTCTATTCTCCTTTGCTCCACTTAAGAATTATTGGCATGTGTTAAGCGCTATGTGCTTCTCTTACTGAGTCTGGACTTGTCCCTGCCAGAGCTCCATTTTTCATCTCATTTCTCACTGGACTGTGAGCTCCTTGAGGGCAAAGCCTGTACCATATTCATCTCCACTTTGCGAGCCCCTAAGGCAGGAGTAAATGCTCAAAAAAGTATTGTTGAATAAATACTGTCTTGTTCCTGCCCTGCCATAGTATTTCTGTCTTTTAAATGATCAAGTAGTCAACTTTCATAAATTAATTAATTTAAAATGTTCAGTTTTGGATTACTACTGTGCTAGGGACTCTGCTCTTACAAAGCACACAGGCAAGAAGGGAAGTAAGTAGGGAATCTATTGCAATGTAGTAAGGTAACTGCTGGGAGGATCTTGGAACAGAATCTAACTAGGCAAACAGTGTCAGGAAATATTTCTTGCAGGTAATATTTGATCTGAGTCTTGAAGAATGTATAGAATTTCAGTAGCCAGATGAAATAAGAGATAGGTGAGCAGTGGGAGCAGCATGTTTAAAAGCACAGAAGCATGACAGAGCATAAAGGGTTCAGGAAAAGACGTGATGTTAAAGATGACTGGAGAGTAGGGTATGGAATGGAGAGATGAGGCTAGAGAGATAGTGAGGGCCCTGATAATGCAGTACATTATGTGACAGCTTTAGGAGATTAAACTTTATTATTAATGCAATGGAGAGTACGATCAATTTGTGACTTATGACTCTGGTGGCATAATGGAAGATAGACTGAAAAGAGCTGGGCTGGCTGCAGAGAACTGGGTAGGAGGCTATTGAAGTAGTTCAGGTGGAAAAACGATGACTTGAACAAAGATAGTAGCAATGAATATGAAAATGAAGAAATGGGTTCAAGAAATACTTGGAAGGTTGAACTAAAAAGAATAAGTTAGATATGGAAGGATGAAAGAGGTAAAGAGAGTCATGAATGACTCACAAATGATGGTGCTGGTAACTGAGATGGAAGAAGGAATAGATACAGGCAGAGGAAAGGTGAAAACAGTTTGGCCATGAGTTTGAAGGATATATAGTATATCAAAGACAAGATCATATCCTTTAGTTAGTTGGGTAGGAGAGAGAGAAGCTCAGGAAAGAACATGGTGTATGTGGATTTGCATGTGATTGGCATAAAGGTGATACTTGAGATAGTAATATATGAGATCAACCAGGGAATGAGAAAAGAAGAGAGCCTAGGAGAGAGCCCTAGTAAACACTCATGTTTAAAAACAGGTAGAAGAAGAGAGCTCCCTAAGGGGACTGAGTTGGATCAGCCAGCAAGGCTGTCAGCTTGTAAAACTCAAGCATATAAGGTTTCTGAAATTGGAAAATGACCCCAGGCCTCTTCTTCCTTCTGTGTTCCCTTGCTGCTCTGGTTTTAGCTCCCGGAGATTGACTTCCTTTAATTTCTTGTGAGGTCAGCTATGCACTTATAAGGAAATTTGCTGTAATTTATCCAACATTTTGGTTTTTGGAGCAAGAAAGTATTTCAGAATACCCAATCCACCACATTGTCAGGAGTATTCCACTATATTGCTTTTTAAATTAAAAACAATTGGTTAAAACTTGATAAAGGGTATTCATAAAAAACTTACAGCCAGTATCATACTTAATCATGAAAGACTGAATACTTTCCTTTAATGTCAAAAACAAGATAAGGATGTCCACTCTCACCATTTCTATTCAACATTGTAATGGAGATTCTAGACAGTGTAATAAACAAAATAAAACAAAACAAAACCAAGAAATAATAGGCATCCATATTGGAAAGGAATAATGATCAAATCTGTCCTTCTTTGTAGATAACATGCTCATCTGTGTGGAAAATCCTATGATTTCCACAAAGAACATTAAAACAAATAAGTAAGTTTGGCAAGGTTGCAAGATACCAGATCAATATACAAAAAGCAACTGAATTTGTATATGCTAGCAATCAGCAACCGGAAATTGAAATAATAAAATGTTTCCAGTTTCAATGTCATAAAAATATGAAATACTTAGGGATAATTCTAACAAAAGATATGGATGACCTGCACAGTGAAAACTAATAAACATTGTTGAGAGAAATTAAAGAAGATCTAAATAAATGGAGAGATATGTTGTGTTCATGGGATGAGACATTCAGTATTATTAAGATATTAGTTCTCCCCAAATTGACCTATGGATTCAATGCAATCTCAATCAAAATCCTAGCTGGCATTTGAACTATAAAACTTCTAGAAAATATTTTTATTAAAGATTTTAATTTTCCTTTTTCTCTCCAAAGCCCCCCCACCCAGTACATAGTTGTGCATTTTTAGTTGTGGGTCCTTCTAGTTGTGGCATGTGGGATGCCGCCTCAACACGGCCTGGTGAGCCATGCCATGTCCACGCCCAGGACTCAACTGGCGAAACCCTTGGCCGGTGCAGTGGAGAGCACGAACTTAACCACTCCCCCATGGGGCTGGCCCCTAGAAAATATTTTTTAAAAGAAGGAGAAAACTGTTGAAACCTTGGGTTAAGCAAAGATTTCTTTGATAGGGTACAAAAAGCATGATAACATAAAAGGAAAATCTGATAAATTGAACTTCCCTCAAATTCAAAACTTTTACTCTTTGAAAGACACTATTAAGAGAAGGAAAAGACAAGGCGTGGACTTGAAGAAAATATTTGCAAATCGTATATCTGAGAATGAACTTGTATACAGAATGTATAAAGTACTCTTACAATTCAATGACAAGAAGACAAATAATCCAATAAATTAAATTGGCAAAATATTTGAACAGACACTTCACCAAAAAGATATATTGATGGCAAATAAGCATATGGAAAGATGCTAAATATCATTAGTCATTAATGATATGCAAATTAGAACCTCAATGAGAAGCAAATATCCACTCACTAGAATGGCTAACATTCAAAGACCAACTATAACAAGTGTTGGCAAGGAGGTGGAGCAACTGAAACACTCACTGCTTTTGGGAATGTAAAATGGTGCAACTGTTTCGGAAAATATTTCAGCAGTTTCTTGAAAAGTCAAACATGTACCTACCATGTGACCCAGGCATATCACTCCTAGGTATATTTACCCGAGCAGCGAAAGCATATGTCCATTTAAAGACTTGTAACAAAAGTTAATAGTAACTTTATTTGTAACAGCCAAAAACTGGAAACAATCCAAATGTCTATCAACAAGTGAATGAATAAACAAATGGTGGTACATATATAAAAGGGCATACTACTCAGCAATAAAAATTAACTATTGATACATACTACAGCATGGATGAATATCAAAATAATTATGCTGAATGAAAGAAGCTAGACAAAAAGAATACATGCTATATGACTCTATTTATGTAAAATACAAACTAGCCTATAGTGACAGAAGTAGATCAATGTTTATCAGGGGAGGGATGGAAAGGAAGGCTTACAAGGGAATGAGGAAACGTTTAGGGGTGATGGATGTGTTCACTATCTTCATTGTGATGATAATATGTCAAAACAAATTAAATATATAAATATGTGCATTTACTTGTATGTTAATTATAGCTATCAAAAACAATTGATTAAAAAAAGATTTACACATTAATAAAAACATGGTCTTATAGGCTGGCTTCTCGGAACACAAACTTACAAATTTGTATCAATCCTCACTTCATCTTATCTTTCCAGATTTAGGCAAACCTCTATGAATCCACTACCCAGCTTTACAAATGGATACTCTTACCCCAGCAATTCTGCCTATGTGAAAGGGCCCTCCACATTTACATTTGTTCTCTGTCCTATGAATCTAGAATCATTTAAGAAGTTTGGGAATGCTTTTTAATTTACTTGTAGAACATCAGGAAAAAAAATCAAGTGAGTTATCATACAGGATGGATGCAGGCATAAAAAATAGCATCTTTTATTTACAACGATAATTTGAGAAATCCAAGTGAAAACTGGTTTAAATGCCATAGATAAAATGACTAGAGATGCATAAATTGGATGACATTTTTGTATGTGTGTGAGGAAGATTGGCCCTGAGCTAACATCTGTTGCCAATCTTCCTCTTTTTTTTTCTCTCCACAGCCCCAGTACATAGTTGTATATCCTAGTTGCAGGTCAATCCAGTTCTTCTATGTGGGATACCACCACAGCATGGCCTTATGAGCAGTGTGTAGGTCCATGCCCAGGATCCAAACTGGTGAACCCCAGGCTGCCAAAGCAGAGTATGCAAACTTAACCACTAGGCCATGGGGCTGGCCCCTGGATGACTTCTTTTATGAACGCAATCTTAAAATATGACCCACTCTTAACTCTTAGAAGCTCATTCTCATTTGGTCTATTTTAATCCTCCTAATTTATTTTAAAGCTGAAACCATATCTACTCTGCTCTGAGTATTATATTGGCTTTTGGCAAAAAGCAATACAATCTTGATGTGATCAGAATATCAGAAAAACGTTCTAATAAAGAAAATGGCCAAACATCAGAGCTATCAGAGGACTCATTGATAGAGTCCTTTCCAGCCCCAAGTTTTGAGGATTCTATGGCATCTTATACTACATGGGTTCCTAACCTGGAGTCTGATCACCCCTTGAAAATACAGGCAAAATTGTGTGTCAGCTATGCCCAGGCCATACTCTTTCTTCCAAATAATTATTCACGGACTTATCCTTTTATGAATATAAGGAAAGAGAGAAAGATAGAGAGAGAAAGGGGGACATAGGCTTCCTATTTGAAGACAGCCGTGGCACTGGACTTGAGATCAACAGGTCTAGGTCTGGTTCTGATTCTGCCATGTACTGTGTGTGTGACTTTTCCCCTCTCTTGGCCTATTTCGCTGTTACTTCGAATTCAGAGGTTAGATTAGATGGATGCTAAGAGCCCTCAGTTCCAGTTGCAACTTCGTAGAGTTCTATGTACTAGGGATTTTATTTTCCTCTCCTCAGGTCTTTGGTGTTTCCCTTTTCTCTGCCAAAGCTCTGCATCAGAGTGATATATTTCTCCAGTTATATTGGCTTATAGCTTCAGAGTACCATTGCTCTGCATGGCAAAGACAAGGCTTCAACAATGACAAGGACTGCTGCCTTTTCCCCTGAGGCTGCAGGGTCTGAGGCATCTTCTCTCCTTCACATTCTCTGACAGAGGGTGAAACTTGGATTCCATGATGGCATGCCCCACAGCCATATCCCAATTCCCTGTACTTGATCAATTCACCATTTAGCAAGTTGAGGTCACGCTTGTCATAAGATATCAGGTCAATAAGAGCCCTTAGAAATCACCTAGTCCATCACCCTCCCCACAATTACCCCATGGTTTTCTATATGTGTGTGAAGATAAGAGGAGGCAAGCGACTTGCACAAAGCCACATATGGAGTTCGAGTTCCGTGCTATTTCCACAGCACCTTGTTGTCAATCACATTGCCTATTTTATCTGGCTATTTATTGGTTCTTTTGTTAAAAACAATCATAAATGCGTACTATGTGCCAAACACTGTGCTTGGTGCTGGGGAAAATTCTGATGGGAGCAAGGCATCTCTGTCTTAAGGTGCTTCCACGCTGTAGACTAATGGTTGTTTCTTATAGTACTGACTTGGGCTTAGTGCAACAGAACAAGTTGATTATCATCATTACCATTATCCCCACCTCCGGCATCCACCCACCATCACTTAGCTAACTAAGGTCAAAAATACTTTGAAACAGAGGCAACACATAGCATTTAACACCATTTCATTGATTCACTTGAATGCCTAAGCATTCATTGAGCACCTGCTGATTCAATCCTAACAAAGACAGAATTACTCATCAAAAGAGAAAGCTCAGGTTCCCACTGAGTGGTTCCATGAATGTTTGCTATGAAAGGTAATCCTGTATTAACCATGAACATCCCTTGTAATGGCCATTTGCATATTGCATTTGATTTTCACAACTGTGTAAACCAGGAGGATGAGAATTATTATCTCCATTTTCCTGAGGCTCAGAGTGCCTAGGATGTGCTAGAGGTACAGCTCCTAATTTTTACTGTCTAATGATTCTCTCTATAGTTTTTCAAAGAGACTACTACACAGGGCGGTTTGTTTTTACCTAGAAAAGAGGAAATGTGAAAACTGATGCAATTAACTAAGAAACACAGTTTTCTGCCCTGGCAAAAGAATTCTTCCAGAAAAGCAACTGTATTTTGGGGAAGAGATTCCAAGAAGAGAGTGTCACACAAAGGAATGGATACAAACAAGAAGGACCAGGTCTTCTTCTGGCAGTGATAATCCAGATGTAGTTTCAGTTGGTCTCACTCCCAAGAACCTCTAATCTTGGGAGAAATGCTGTTCAGCATGATTCCAGTAGTTAAAGATGGGCACTTTGCAACTAGTATGGTTGTGGCTCCTGAATACAAGCCAAAGACATCACCTAGTGCCTGACTGGACAGTAATGTCTTCCAGTGCTGAGAGGCAAGCTGATGGCGATGGACTTATATATGGTATGCCCACTCTATTTGATAGTAGGAGCTGGAGTGAGCCTTTTAAAACTGAAGTCCCATTAGGCGAAGGAGCTCTTTGCAGTGGCTAAGTGGGTGGATTTTGGGGCCAGCTCACCTGGCTTTGCAGTCCGGCTCTTCCACATACTAGCTGTGTCGCCTTGGGCAACTTGCCTAGCCCCTCCTGCTTCACTTTCCTCTTTTGAACAATGGGGATGCTAACGGTACCTATTTGCCAGAGGAATGCTGTAAGGATTCAATGCATTACTATCTGTAAAATTTGTAACAGAGTCTGACACAGAGTAAATTCTACATGTGTGTTTGTTATCATTGTTGTGTCACTCCTCCACTTAAAAGTCTGCAATGGCTTTACATTTTTGTCCCTCAAAGTAAAAGCCAAAATTCTTACAATGGCCTTGAAAGAAAGGCCCTACACAATCTGGCCCCTATCACCTCTCTGTCCACACTTCCTACTACTCCCTTCTTGGCTCATTCAGCTCCAGTCACGTTGGCCACCTTGCTGTTCCTCCAACATGCCTTGCATGCTCCTGCCTCAGGGCCTTGCCACTGGCTGGTTTCTCTGCCTGCATTTTCTCTCACCTCCTTCAAGTTCCTGTTCCAGTGTCAGCCACTCAATGAGGCTTACCCTGACCATCTAGTTCAAAGTTGTAGCCCCCACCCCCAGCACTCCTGATCACCCTTATTCTGCTTTCTGTTCTTTTTCTAAACATAGCACTTATTACCTTCTAATATGCTAAGTAACTTAATTGTTGTATTTATCATTTATTGTCTGTCTCTTTCTGCTGGAAACTTTGCCTGTATTGTTCATTGTTCATTTGCTCATTTTGTTCACTGTTGGAGCTCAAGTATCCAGAACAGTGCCTAAAACAAAGCAGGTGCTCAATAAATATTTGTTGAATGAAAGAATTGTGGTTTAAGGATTTTCAAGGGTAGTTTGACTATATTTGATTTTCAGTCTCTGTGTCACCTTGTTTTCTCCTTTTAGGTCTTTGGATGCACAGAAACAAATTGATCATACTCCATAGTTCAAAGCACACCGATGTCATTGAATGGTATGAGGCCTCATTTTGTTTTATTTTCTTTTATTGTCTTACATTTCATTTCCTACCCCCTCCGCAATTCCTCTTCTTAGCCCACTCTTGTGTATTTAGTGGATTTCCTTCAAATCCAACTTGCATAAGAGTGTTTAGATGTATGCATATCTTTGAAAAAATCATAGCATTGTTGTGTGTGTTTAGTTTAAAGAAATAGCATTGTATTTTAAATATCCATTCCTTTCTTGCCCTTTTCACGCAACATTATGTTTTGAAGTCTACTCATTTGGCTGCACATAAACTCAATTCCTTATTTGTAACTGTTGCTTACTACTCGACCTACCTAATGATGGACATCGAGGATACTATCATCCTTGCTCCCCAAAACACCACTTCAGGAAACCTTCTTTTATGTGTCTCATTCTGGATCTTAGTGAGAGTCTCTCTTGGTGTATAATCCCAGGCATGAGGTTGCCTATTGTATCCTTTGCCCATTTTCCTAATGGAATTCCTGTCTTTTATTTACTGCTTAGAAGAGGTTTCTT
This sequence comes from Equus quagga, assembly GCF_021613505.1. Classification (NCBI taxonomy): domain Eukaryota; kingdom Metazoa; phylum Chordata; class Mammalia; order Perissodactyla; family Equidae; genus Equus; species Equus quagga. Next base: position 2,709,424 of record NC_060276.1, read on the forward strand.
GTTCATCCTAGATATTGGTCCTTTGCTTTTAGACGTTGCAAGTATCTTTCTCCCCCTCCTGTTAACTTTGTCTATGGTGTCTACTGTTGAAAAGAAATCTTTAATTTTATTATATTCAAATCCATTTCTTTTTCACCTTACTATTTGTACTTTTGGAGGATTATGTAAGAATTCCTCTATGGTGAGGTCTCAAAGATATTCTCTTTAGCTTGTTTTTATTTTATTTATAGCTTTACTTTTCACCTTTAATTCTTTAATCAGTCTGAAGTTTATTTTTGTACACGGTGTAAAAAGGTATACAAATTCCTATGTCTTCACGCAGTGAGCAAACTTTACCAATAATATTTACTAGATGATTTATCTTCCCCACATTAATTTGTGATACCAGCTCTATCATATACTAAGATCCCAAGTATACAGTGATGTATTTCTGGACTAATTTAATCCATTGGATTAATTTTTAGTTCCTGCACCACTACTGTACTATTTTTTATTACTAGAGTTTTACAATAATTCTTAATACCTGGTAGCTTTGTGAGGTGCTTAAAGAAGATACTTTCTGATTATTTTCAAAAATAGTCTAATGATTTCTGCACAGATACAGTTTTCAAAAATATTTTTGCCAGCATTTACTGCTTTATGCAATCACTTGAAAAAAGTTTGTCCTTCAATCTCAGATCTACAAATGTGGCAATGAGGCAATGCAATTGGCTTTCAAAGTAAGCAAATTGCCTCTGAGTGTCCATTTGCATCCCAGCTTTCACTGATGCCCACCATTTTCAGCATCTTCCCTGGGATAGTGTCATGGGAATACTTTTATAGCAACTGTGTGTAAGAAATACTCCCAATCTTAAGGCATATCAGTTTGACTACTTTTTCAGCAGATTCCAGCAAACAAACTACTTTCTCTGCAAGCAACCAGTGGTTGTCAGTAAGTCCTGCTATGTTGATATTGTTACTTCCAAAACACAGTGTTCAAGCTTTCTTTTCTTTAATCAGCCCCCTTTTGATATGTAACAGCTGCTGTCCCATCTTGTTTGAACATCTTGTATAAGAACATGACAAAGCATTTCCCAAATTTTATATGATGTACAAGTAGAATGGTTCACTGCCTTTCTGCTGAGAACCTGGAATTCTGATATGTTACTTGAGGAATTTTCTAAACATATCTGAACCATGATGTGAGAAAATTACTGTTTTCCCACCATAAACAAACATTAAACTTACTAATCTTGGAATTTTTTCCCCTTTAAATCCATTGAGGCCATGGATCTTTCAAGGAAAAGTCCTGTTTGAGAATTCATCATATCTAGTTAAAATTGTAAATTTAATAAAAAGAAGATTGTAAATTTAAATAACTAGTATACCCCAAATCACACAAGATTAAAATTATACCCCAATCATTATTGTTCCTTCTTGTGTGATTGTGTCTAGGATTTGAGCAACAAAGGAAGCCTCAGGGGCAAAAGCTTTTAGGCAAGGAGAGAAGTTTGCTTATAGAAAAGGTTTGCAAAGCAGTCAAGACTCTAGAAAGAGTGCACAGGTGTTTAAAAGGGGGAGGAGTAAAAACAAAACCCATAAAATTAACAAGGTGGTTACTGAGCATACATTTAGTTTGTGGTAGAAAACAATTTCCTCACCTGATTACCATTTTTAAAGGATTGTAGCATAGCTGCAGACACTGATATCATAAAAGGAAGAAGAGAATTGTTCTTCTTAGAGTCAGTAGCTGACAGGAAAGTTTGAAGGATTGACTTATTTGGTGGGGGCTGGAACCAGATAGTGTGAACCTGGTTTTTGTTACATTTTTTATCTTGAGGTGTAAAGTATCTCCTCCCCTCCCGACTATGGGATATAAGATCTATAATTACTAATAATGACTTCAGAGCAAGATAGTGCTTCTGCATCCACATGGCTACTAGGAATTCCAGAAAGGAAGAGCAGAAAAAAATGGAAGGGAAGAAATTACCAAAATAACAATACGAGAAAATTTCCCTGAGCTGAAGAAAAATATAAACCTTAAGTCTGAAAGAGCCTATCAAGTACCCAGTACAGTAAACAAAATTTTAAGAAAACATCAAAGTAGATTAACTTGAAATTCCAAAACACCAGTCATAAAGAGTAGATCCTAAATGCATTCAAAGAGTGGGGAAAACAGGTTACATTCAAAGGAACAAGATCTTCAAAATTTAAAGGAAAATTATTTTTGACCTAGGAGTTTTAAGCCTTGAAAATTATTAATCAAATGTGTGAGTAGAATAAAGACATTTTCAGGTGATCAGGAATTTAGAACATTAAATCCCTATGCACCTCTTCTTAGTATGCTCCTTGAGTATGTGTGTATAAATGTGGTCTATGTCAAGTCAATCCAAGCAAGGAGACGCACGAAGGGAAGTACTGGGATGACAGTTGAGCAAGAGGTCTATAAACAATTAGTCCCTATGGATGAAAGACGACAGAGGCTTCAGAAGGGAGCATTTGGGAATAAAGGGGATCCAGAGATTTATTGGAATCCTTAAGAATGTGGGTCATCCTAAGAAAGAGATAAAGGCAAAGAAAGAGAATAAGATATGAAAATAGAGCCTCTAGGAAAGCAAAAAAGTTGTATTCGGAAAAGAATATAATAATACATTACTGAGCTGTGCAGTAAGCAATATTTACTAGCTATAGTAATGCAAATATTGTATATTGATTTTCAACTTTTATAACCACCTATAGACAAAGCACTTATAGATTTATAAAACAGAATGTAAATTTTATCAACCTTGACAATAGAAAAATATAAATACAGAAGCAGCAATTGGTAGGTAGAAGAGGGGGAGGAGAGATGAAGGGAAGAGTCAGGGTGTTATATCTTCATTTCACCTGGAGAGTCGAGGGATTTTATCAACAGCTCAAGAAACAAGAAATGAAATTGCAAGCACGTGAATTCCTCATTATTTAAATCTAATCCATTCCCGAGAACATGTGGGAAAGCAAATATTCAGATAGCAGCAGAGTATTTTCCGTTGAAAGAACACTGCATTCACAGCCCATTCAAAAACCTCAACCCATTTCCCTAAATATTACTAAAGCACACTGAAACATCTATATAACAACCCACCAAAGATTTTTGCATAATATAAAGTATTTTAAACACCAATTACCGAATTAACAGTTAAGGAACTCATTAATGGATCTGTTTGTGAGCAGTAGGCAACAATACTGTAGAGTACTGGATATTTGAAGTTGATTTTCCCTGTGTCTTTCAATGACATGTGCTGTAATGTAAATAAACAATGTAATGACACGTTACAGATACTATCTATCAGGCTAGGTTTGGTAGTTCTCCTAGGAAGCTAGCAGAGGTAAACACTGGGACCCAGTAAGGGTTAAACTCTTAGGGCAAGGGTGGGGAGGATGATAGCTACAAGGCCTTACGTATTTAAACAAGGCTCTAACCTCTCATTGGAGTTGTTCACACCTAGACTTAAACGTTTTGGCTGACATTTTATGAGGATTCATTACAGCAGGTTCCCACTTCAGAGACTGAATTTTGGATAAACATTTTTACAAGGGATCATAGCCAATCATTGGATAGTGACAGCTCAGATAGCTGGGTAAAGGCAACCCATAAAAGAAGCAAAAATTGTCTATAGCTATATGGGGAAGGAGGGGAGAGAGTGTGTGTGGGTGATGTCAATGAGTCAAAACCTCACTTTCCACAGCTGTCAATAAATACTATAAAAAGTGGCAAAGCACAAAACAGCAGTAGAAGCAGATGATTTACAGATGTGGTGCAAGTCACCAGAAGGTAAAAATCAGAATCAGATATCAGACTTCAAAAGGGTTCTTCTGGGGAGCAGGCCTGGGGTCATGTGGGGAGCTATTTCTTTGCATTATTAGTTCTTTATATTGTTTAATTTTTAAAAGCCCAGGGCACATATTTTTGCGAAAAATAAATTTGAATATTTGTTTTTTAAGAAAGCAAGTCTGGCCTAGTCACACCATGGCTAAAATATCCTTCAAACTTGCCTCCATCCAGTCTCATTCATTTCATTCTTTTTTTTGGATATAGCACTCTTATGATCATCTTCATTACATGTGTTTATAAACATCTCTCTACGTGCTTTACAGAGTGGCTATCACATCCTTCCCTTAACTAAAACTGTCCCTAATGTGGCAAGTGAGTACCACTCTTACAAAAATCTTTGTTACATGTGTTTTTATTTTAAAAATTAATTTATTTTTTAATTGAGATATGACTGACATGTAACATTGTGTAAGTGTAAGGTGTGCAACGTTGATTTGATACATTTATATATGGCAATATGATTACCACTGTATCTTTACCTAATGCCTCTCATGCAATTTTGAGGTATATAATACAGTATTGTTGTCTATAATCACTGTGCTGTGCACTAGATCTTCAGAACATACTCATCTTCTAGCTGCAAGTTTGTACCCTTTAACAACATCTCCCCAATTTCCCCATGCCCCAGCCCTTGGTAACTACCATTCTACTCTGTTTCTATGAGTTTGGCGTTTTGGATTCCACATATAAGTGATATCATACAGTATTTGTCTTTCTCTGTCTGGCTTATCTCACTAAGCATAATGCCCTTAAGGACCATCCATGTTGTTGCAAATGGCAGGATTTCCTCCTTTTTTATGGCTGAATGATGTTTCATTGTATATATATATATATACACGACATCTTCTTTATCCTTTCATCAGTTGATGGACACGGACACTTAGGTTGTTTCCATATCTTGCCTATTGTGAATAATGTTGCAATGAGCACAGGAGTGCAGATATCTTTTTGATATCCTGTTTTCATTTCTTTTGGATAAAAATCCAGAAGTGGGATTGCTGGATCATATGGTAGTTCTGTTTTTAATTTTTGGAGGAACCTCCATACTGTTTTCCATAATGGTTGTACCAATTTACATTCCCACCAACAGTGTATAAAGGTTCCCTTTTCTCCACACTCTCACCAACACTTATCTCTTGTCTTTTTGATAATAGACATTCTAACAGATGTGAGGTGATATCTCACTGTAGTTTTGATTTGCATTTCCCTGATGATTAGTGATGTTGAGCACCTTTTCATATACCTGTTGGCCATTTGTATGTCTTATTTTGACAAATGTCTATTCAGGTCCTTTGCCCATTTTTTTTTTCTGAGGAAGATTTGCCCTGAGCTAACGTCTGCTGCCAATCTTCCTCTTTTTGTATGTGAGCCACAACCACAGCAAGGCCCTGACAGATGAGTGGTATAGGTCCATGCCCAGGAATTGAACCTGGGTCACCAAAGCAGGGTGTGCTGAACTTAACCACTAGACCACCAGGGCTGGCCCATTTGCCCATTTTTAAATCAAGTTATTTGTTTTTTTGTTGTGGAGTTGTTTGAGTTCTTTATATATTTTGCATATTAAACTCTTATCAGATATATGATTTGCAAATATTTTCTCCTACTTCATACACTGTCTCTTCAGTCTGTTGATTATTTCCTTTGCTGCACAGAAGTTTTTTAGTTTGATGCAATTTCACTTGTCTATTTTTGCTTCTGTTGCCTGAGCTTTTGGTGTCATATCCAAAAACATCATTGTCTAGACCAGTGTCAAAAAGCGTTTCTCTAGGTTTTCTTCCAGAAGTTTTCCAATTTCAGGCCTTATGTTTAAGTCTTTTTTTTAAAAAAAATTATGTATTTATTTATTTATTTTCAGATGTACATCATGATATATTTCAAATTCTGTGTAGATTACATCATGTTCACCACCCGAAAACTAATTATAGTCCATCCCCTCACATGTGAGCCTAATCACCCCTTATGCCCTCCCATCTCCCTCCCCCTTCCCCTCTGGTAACCACCAATCCAATCTCTGTTGCTATGTGTTTGTTTGTCATTGTTTTTATCTTCTACTTATGAGTGAGATCATATGGAATTTGACTTTCTCCCTCTGACTTATTTCACTCAGCATAATACCCTCAAGGTCCATCCATGTTGTCACAAATGGCCAGATTTCATCATTTCTTCTGGCTGAGTAGTAGTCCATCATGTATAAATACCACATCTTCTTTACCCACTCGTCCCTTGATGGGCACCTAGGTTGCTTCCATGTCTTGGCTATTGTACATAACGCTGCAATGAACATAGGGGTGCAAGTATCTTTATGCCTTTGTGTTTTCAAGTTCTTTGGATAAATACCTTATTCACTGCTGGTGGGAGTGCAAACTGGTGCAACCACTATGGAAAGCAGTATGGAGTATCCTCAGAAAATTAAGGAAAATTAAGGATAAGTCTTTAATACAATTTGAGTTGACTTTTGTATATATGTGAGATAAGGGTCCAATTTCATTTTTCTGCATGTGGATAACCCGTTTTTCCAACATCATTTATTGAAGAGACTATCCTTTTCCTATTGTGTGTTCTTGCCACCTTTGTGGAAGATCAACTGACCATAATTCTGTGTGTTTATTTCTGGGCTCTCTATTCTGTTCCATTGGTCTATATGTCTGTTCTTATGCCGGTACCATATTGTTTTAATTACTATATCTTTGTAATATATTTTGAAATCAGGCAGATGCCTCCAGCTTTGTTCTTCTTTCTCAAGATTTCTTTGGTTATTCAGGGTCTTTTGTGGTTCCATATGAATTTTAGGATTGTCTTTTGTATTTTTGTGAAAAATGTCGTTGGATTTTGATAAGAATTGCAGAAATATGTAGATTGCTTTGGGTAGTATGGACATTTTAACAATATTAATTCTTCCAATCCATGAAGGACAGGATATCTTTCTCAATATTTATGTCTTCAATTTCTTTCATGAATGTTTTACAGTTTTCAGTGTACAGATGTTTCACCTCATTAGTTAAATTTATTCCTAAGAATTTTTTACTTTTTAATGCTATTTTCAATGAGATTGTTTTCTTAATTTCTTTTTCTGATAGTTCATTGTTGGTGTATAGAAATGCAACTTTCTTTTTTATGTTGATTTTGTATCCTGTAACCTTTTTAAATTCATTTTTTAGTTCTAATAGCTTTTTGGTGGAGTACATAGGGTTTTCTATATATAAGATCATGTAAACTGCAAACAGATACAGTTTAACTTCTTTATTTCCAATAGGAATGCCTTTAATTTCTTTTTCTTGCCTAATTACCCGGGCTGGGACTTCCAGTACTACATTGAATAGAAGTGGCAAGACTAGGCGTCTTTGTCTTTTTCCTGATCTTAGAGGAAAAGCTTTTAGCTTTTCACTGTTAAGTATGTTAGTTGTGGGCTTGTCATATATGGCCTTTACATCATTGAGGTACATTCCTTCTATACCTAATTTGTTGAGAGGTTTTGTCATGAAAGGATGTTAAATTTTGTCAAATGTCTTTTCTGCATCTATTTAGATGATCATATGATTTTTATCTTTCATTTTGTTAATGTAAATTTTTGATTTGTGTATGTTGAGCCATCCTTGCACCCCAGGGATAAATCCCACTTGAGCATGATTTATGATCCTTTATGCTGTTAAATTTGGTTTGTTAGTATTTTGTTGAGGACTTTGTATTTATGCTTCTGATGTATGTATCTTTGTATGTATCTTTTATATGTATCATTGTATGTATGTATCTTTCTGATGTATGTTCATCAGGGATATTGGCCTGTAATTTTCTTGTGTCCTCGTCTGGCTGTGGTATCAGGGTAATGCTGGGCTCATAAAATGAGTTTGAGAGTGTTCTTTCTTCTTCCATTTTTTGTAAGATTTGAGAAGAATTGGTGTTAATTCTCTTTAAATGTTTGGTGAAATTCATGCATGAAACCATGGTCTTGGGTTTTTCTTTGTTGGGAGTTTTCTTTATAACTGATTCAGTCTCCTTACTTGTCTGTTCAGATTTTCTATTTCTTCATGGTTCATATTTTGTAGGTTGTATGTTTCTAGGAATTTATTTCTTCTATGTTGTCCAATTCATCAACATATAATTGTTCATAGTAGTCTCTTATGATCCTTTGTATTTCTGTGGTATCAGTTGTAATGTCTCCTCTTTCATTTATAATTTCCTTTATTTGAGTCTTCTCTCTTTTTCTCTTAGTTAGCCTAGCTAAATGTTTGTCAATTTTATCTTTCCCAAAAAACTAGCTCTTAGTTTTTTAAAAATTATTTTATTGAAGTCATACTGGCTTATAACATAGTGCACATTTCAGGTGTACATTATTATACTTCAGTTTCTGTGTAGATTGCATCACGTTCACCACCAATAGTCTAGTTTTTTCTGTCACTATACATATGTATGTGCCCCTTTACCCATTTTGCCTTCCCCACACCCCCTTCCCTTCTGGGAACCACCAATCTGTTCTCCTTATCTATATGTGTGTTTGTTTGTCTTCCACATATGAGTGAAATCATATGGTATTTGTCTTTCACCATCTGAATTATTTTGCTTAGCATAATACTCTCAAGGTCCACCCATGTTGTTGCAAATGGCACGATTTTGTCTTTTTTATGGCTGAGTAGTATTCCATTGTATATATACACATATTCTTTATCCATTCATCAGTTGATGGATGCTTGGGTTGCTTCCAGATCTTGGCTATTATGAATAATGCTGCAATGAAGATAGGGGTGCATAAATCTCTCTGTATTGTTGATTTCATGTTCTTTGGATAAATACCCAGTAGTGGGATAGCTGGATCACATGGTATTTCTATTTTTAATTTTTTGACAAATCTCTGTACTGTTTTCCATAGTGGCCGCACCAGTTTGCATTCCCACCAGCAGTGTGTAAAGGTTCCCTTTTCTCCACATTCTCTCCAACACTTGTTTTTTTTTTTGTCTTGTTAATTATAGCCATTCTGAAGGGTGTGAGGTGATATCTCAATGTAGTTTTGATTTGCATTTCCCTAATAATTAGTGATATTGAACATCTTTTCACAAAGGTGGTATACTCTTTGACATTGGTCTTAGCAGTATCTTTTTGAATATCATGTCTACTCAGGCAAGGGAAACAAAAGAAAAAACAATTGGGACTACATGAGACTAAAAAGCTTCTGCCAGCAAAAGAAACTGTCATCAAAATGAAAAGACAACTCACCAACTGGGAGAAAATATTTAAAAATCATATATCTGCCCAGGGGTTAATTTCCAAAAATATGTAAAGAATCCACACAATTCAACAACAAAAAAATGAACAACCCAATCAGAATATGGGCAGAGGATATGAACAGACATTTTTCCAAAGAAGATAACCAGTTCTTAGTTTTGTTGATCTTTTCTATCCTCAGGAGCTTTAAAAGCTCCTCCAAGTGATTCTAATCTGCAGCCAAGTTTGAGAAGCGATGTCTAGCCCTTTGTATCTTAAACTATGGTCTGTGGACCAGCTGCATTGGCCTCACCTGGAAGCTTGTTAGAAATTCAGAATCTTGGGCCCCACCCATGGCCTGCTCAATCAGAATCCCCTTTGCAATATAATCCATAAGGGTTTCAGAGGTGTATTGTGGTTTGAGAAGTACTTTATTAGAAGGGATGTTCCTCATCCTATCTAAGCCTAATAAACAGGTATATTAAACACCTGTTTCTGAATCAAATTCACCTCCTGCCCCTTTCTAAAGGACCTTGTTGCATTGGTTATATTCCCCCACCTCTTGAATCTTTAACATTGCCATTTCCAACTGGATCATTCACCTCAGGATTCAAATATTCTCTAACATCTCCCATCTTAGAAATTCCTCTTCCTTTAATACATACCTCCCTCCAGCTATTGTCCTATCTTTTTTGTCCTCTTTCCGCTTTACCTTTTCAGAAAACTAGTCTACATTTCTCTCTTCGCCTATTCCCATCTGACTTCTCTCCTGCCACTCTGTGGAATCTGCTTTTGCTAAGGTTAGTAAAGACCCTCCTGTTGCTGCATCCAATCAACACTCTTAATTAAGTCTTACTCACACTGGACTCCTCAGTAGCATTTAAAAGGTTGAGTATTTCTTTCTTGAAATACACTCTTCTCTTGTCTTCCAGGACAGAGAATTCTTTTGGCTTCTCCTCGCCTTTCTAGATGTTCCTTTTGAGTGCTGTTTGGTGGTTCCAGAAAACTCCAAATGTATTTGTCCTAGTTGGGGTGCAGGATAGGGAAAGAGAGTAAGAGTCTGTTTGTACTCATATTTTCAGATTTGTTCTGTCGAATTTGTTCTTTTTAATTCTGCTGATTAAAATTCTTCTAAGGCTTCATATTGCCCTTAGGATGTTAAATTCTGCCTCTGTCTGGAGCTTCTTCTCTAATCTCTCATCTGCTTGCTAGGTCTGCTTTAGCCACTCAGGTCTTCCTTCATTTCCCCAAAGATATCCAGCTCTTTTTCCCCTAAAGAATAAGGACGTGCTCTTCCCTTTGCCTAGATCTCTGTCTCTCTTTGTCTTTCTCTCTCTCTCGCTGTCTCTTTCTGTCTCTTTTTCCCTTTGCCCTGGTATTTCTTCTTAGAGATATCTTCCCTGTACTCTACTTTCAGTCTGAATTAGGTCTTCCTGTGAACCCTCAGCAATCGTATATCTTCTCTTCAAAATGCTGACCACAACTGGTAATTATATTCCCGTGTGTGTGATAATTTGCACAATGGCGTCTATCTTTCTCACTAGACTATAAGCTCCATGAGAAAATGGACAGTGTCTGTGGTACTCCTCATTCTCTCTCCACCACCCAGTAGAGGACTAGTATATAGGAGGAACTCAATACTTATTTGTTGTGTGAATGAACAAATGAAACTGAGGTTCAGTTTCTCCATCTGTAAAATGGAGTTAAGATGATCTTCTATTTTATAACAATTATATCGGTCCTGCATAGCTCACAGGGTGTTTGTAGAAAAAACGATATACTTTATGTTAAATTATATGGAGCCATCAAGGTAGATGATTTTGAGTGGGAAAGACCATTAAATTAACTGATCAGGAGGCCATTGGTAAACTTTGAGAGTGGCATGGAAGCCAGAGTACAATTGGTTAGAGAGCGAGTGGTCAGTAAAAGGAAGAGAAGGACGAGTCTGTAACTGGAAGAGTGGCAGAATTGAGGCATTTAAAAAAATTTTCTGAGATGAAGACAGGTATGTCTTGTTTGTTAACTAATAAAAGAATCCAGTATAATGGGACAATGTAAAAACCAACTGGACATTCTGCTAAGTGAAGTAAGCCAGACACAAAAGGACAAATATTGTGTGATTCCTCTTACACGAGGTCCCAGAGTAGTCAACTTCATAGAGACAGAAAGTAGGATGGTAGATGAGAGGGGCTGGAGGAGGGAGATGGGGAGTTAGTGTTTAGTGAGGACAGAGTTTCAGTTTAGGAAGATGAAAAAGTCCTACAGATAAACGGTGGTGATGGTAGCACAGCAACGTGAATGTACTTAATGCCACTGAACTGTAGACATAAAATGATTAAAAACAGTAAATTTTATGTGTAAAAAAGTTATGTATGAAATAAACTGGGTTTGATTATATTTTTGATAATGTATCATTTTTAAAAAGTTGATAACATGACTCTCATACAAACGTGTGTCGAAGACTAAAACATAATAATAATTGGATGGCTTCCTAAATCCCTAGAAATGACTTTGAAACATAGGGACAAACCCCTGAGGTTTGTGACCACATAGTCTGGGCAATTTGATCTTGCCCCCCTTGACCATACTGATTGGTCTAAGCATAGATACCTGATACAATATGTGATCTTTCAAATTGGGTGTAAACTGTCTCTCCAGTGGGCTCAAAAAGAATGTGAGACTCAATAACAGAGTGCAACACAAAAGGGACAGGAACATTCTTCACTTTTTCAAAAAATAACATTTGGTTCTGTCACTGTCAGAGCTCCCATAGGCAACATATAAATCCCTCTTATGCCCAGAAGAATAGTGGGAAAGATAACACTTTCTGGCAAAACAATAGCTCTGGGAGGGCCTACTGTATCTGGCAGAGCAGTGCTTAATTGGCAACACTTGATGGGGCCTGCCATTGACAGCCATGCAACACTATATCTGCTCTGTCTAATAGCAGCAGTAGCATGGGCACTGGCAGAAGAAGGGCAACAGACAGTGCTGGGCTCTTGTGGCCAGAAGAGCAGTGGAGTGGGCAGTGCTTGTTGGAGCAGCAGTATGGAGGGAACAACATAGCCCAGGGGCACAGTGTTCATCCCAGAGGGATCAAATTGTTTGTGAGCACATGAGATATACTCAAAAATACTTGAGGTGGACTTTGCAGGAAAAATGACAGTGAAATCTGAATTATTACTGTCAGTGTGACTTCATTTGTCCCCATAATCCAGTGAGACCAAGAGAAGCCTACTTATGTAGTGCAGTGGGCAGGATTACCTGAATGTGACCCTGAGAACTCACTCCAGGGGCTAGGCAGTCAGTTAGCTGGGATCAGCCCTTCCATTTTTCCAGAGGGTGGACTATCTCCAAGCTCAGCTTCTAACGGGACCAGTGGTTCCTCTTCTAGTAAGGGACTGACAACATCCTATGGGTCCCAAGATCTCCCAGTGCTGAGCCATTGGCATTCCCAAACAATGCCTACAAACAACTGACAACTCAAATCCTGACTGTCAGGCTCCATGTAGCCTATTCTTCCCTCCAGTGATCAGGACAAAACGGGAGACCCGTAGTGTGGAGGCATCCTTCTGCTATAATGTAGAGTCACTTTGTGGCCCCAGCACATCTCTCTTTGGGAATATGGGATGAACAGCGTGTTACGGACTGCATCACTTCCCCCCGAAATTCATATGTTGAAGCTAACCCCCATACTTCAGAATGTGACTCTTTTAGGTGATAAGGTCTTTACAGAGGTAGTTAAGGTAAAATGAGGTTATTAGAGTGGACCCTAATCCAGTCTGACTGGTATTTTATTAAAAAAAGGAGATTAGGACACAGAGGGAAGACCATGTGAGGACACAGGGGGAAGGTGGCCATCTACAAATGAAGGAGAGAGGCCTCAGAAGAGACTAACTGTGCTAACATCTTGATCTTGGACTTTTGGCCTCCAGAATTGTGAGACAACAAGTTTCTACTGTTTAAACTACCCAGTCTGTGGTACTTTGCTATGGCAGCCCAGCAAACTCATACACGAGGGAACCTGTATTTTCTCTTCTTGTGCTCCTCCTTGGCTATTTAAGTTTCCTTTTCTCCATAAAGTAGTGCTTTTCACCGCTCAGTAGTGCTCAACCTTGAGCATGTATCAGCATCCCCTAGAGGGCTTGTTAAAATACAGACTGCAGGGCCCCACCCCAGAGTTTCTGATTCGGCAGGTCTGGAGCGGAGAATGAGAATTTGTATTTCTAACAATCTTGCAGGGGATGCTGATGCTGCTGGTCTGGAGATCACATGTGTAATTTTCTGGGATTGGTCCTGAGCCTTGGTGTACACATAGGTAATAACACATGTGTGACTTGCCTGGCATGATAGTGATGACTACAAAGGAATGCATCTGGCACGACAACCAGGCAAGGAGAACATGATAACAAAAGATGACACCTTGAGTCCCTCCCCAAGCTTAGTTGGTGGTATTATGAACAGAAGCAGTTAGTAACTGCCATGCTTGCTACCCTCAAGAATGTGAGCAGTCAAGGGGTGGGGGTGGCAGACACACCCTAAGATGACCTCCAAGGATCATCCTTGTAGAATCTCTTCCCCTAGCGTGTGGGTAGTACCTGAAACTTGCTTTTAAACAACAAAATACAGCAAAAGTAATGGGATGTCACTCCCACCATTATGTTATATTATTTAAGACTCCATCCTAACAGGCTGGAGAGATTCTACTGCTGGCTGTGAAGAAACAAACGGCCACGTTGTGACTGCCTCAGCTTCTAGGAACTGAGGGAAGCCTACAGTTAATAGCCAGCAAAAATTAGGGTCCTCAGCCATACAGCACAAGGAAACAAATTCTGCCAGCAACTGTGGGAGCTTGGAAGAGGACCATAAGCTGCACATGAGAAGGAAGCCTGACTGACGCCTTCATTGCAGCCTTGTGAGACTCTGAGCAGAGGGCCCAACTAAGCTGAATCCAGACCCCCTACCCATGGAAACCAAGCTAATAAATGTGTTGTTTACAGCTGCTAAATTTGTTACACAGCAATATAAAACTAATACAGGGAAAGAGTGGGTTGGAGGAGGATAGAGGATAAATATAGCCAGTTGCTGTCCAACAAATAGGCTGGTAACTTTGCTATAAGCAATTGCTTTGTTTCCAGGCCTGAGGCAAGCAGTTGCTTCTGAGGAGGCCCCAGACTGGCAGTAGCTCGAGACTATCAGGCTATGCCTGAAGTGGAGGCTGATGTAAACACCTTTTTGCACAGAATTAATTGGCAACTTTGAGCCTTCTAACTTTAGCAGTGCCACCTCAGCATCTCACTACATTTGACATTCAGTGACTCAGGAACCCAGGAGCCTGCTTGCATGCTTGTGATTGGGACAGGTCTTGTAATATATCATGGGCTGAAAACTAGTGGTTTAAAAGTAAAGGAACTACTAACTATGGAGTGCTAATTTAGTTGCCCTCATGCCTAGGTTGCAGTTCTTCCTGCTACTAGGGGAAGGCTCCCAACTGGAGCTCTGGTGCCCATTCTGATATGGCATGGATTTGATTACTTAGGTTTGTCCATTCACTATTTTTTCAGGAAGTCCAGTACCCAGAGTCAGGGCTCATCATTTGAATCTACAGACCTGGTGTAAAGTATGCCATGGGAAAAGCCTGTAACAAATTGATTTTGAAGGGAGAAAGGTGGAGGAGGGGTGTGGGCAGCAGCAGCAGCAACATTTCCCTAGCTATTAAAGAGGCCCATTGAAATGCCTCTGCCCAGCACCACTGAGGCAGATATGAAGGCTTTTCCAAGCCTCTTTAGGAGTCCTAATGAAACTATTGTTCCACTCTAGCACTCTTCCCTTTCAGGACCTCTGTATTCATTTGCTTGGGCTGCCAGAACAAAGTACTACAGACTATGTGGCTTAAACAACAGATATTTATTGTCTCATATTTCTGAAGGCCAGAAGTCTGAGATCAAGGTGTTGGCAGGGTTGGTTCCTTCTGAGGCCTTTCTTTTTGGCATGTAGATGGCCGTCTTCTCCCTGTGTCCTCACATGGTCTTCTCTCTGCGTGTCTGTGTCCTACTCACCTCTTTTTATAAAAATACCAGTCATTTTGGATTAGGGTCCACTCTAATGACCACATTTTACCTTAATTACCTCTGTAAAGACTGTCTCCAAATGCAGTCACATTCTGAGGTACTGGAGTTTAGGTCTTCAGCATCTGAATTTTGGGAAGACACAACTCAGTCCATAACAAGCTCTAAATAGGCATTTCAAACACAGCCTTTAGCTCAGTGAGAGACTGTGCTTGTCACATGGATAATGGTGATTGAAAGACATCATCTAATATATAGAAAATAAAGTTTCATTAGGTCAAAAACAAGGATGTAACTGTATGAAGCTGGCTATTCTAAACATGGGACCCTCCATCAAAGGAACAGTGTTTGGACTTTCAAGTTCCTACAAAGGTAGCTCCCTGCCAATGATACCATCTGTTTGGGGTTGAATTATATCCCTCTCCCAAATTCATTCACTGAAGTCCTGATGCCCAGTACCTCTGAAGTGGCATTATTTGGAAACAGGGTCCTTGCAGATGTAATTAGTTAAGTTAGCATGAGGTCATAGTGGAGTAGGATGGGCCTGTAATTCAATATGACTGACATCCTTATAAGGAGAAATTTGGGCACAGACATGCACACAGCAAGAATGCCATGTGAAGACCAAAGTAGAGATTGGGGTAATGCATCTGTAAGCCAAGGAAAGGCCTGGTACAGATCCATCCCTCATAGCTCTCAGAAGGACCCAACTCTGCAAATACCTTAATCTCGGACTTGTAGCCTCCAGAACTGTGAGACAATACCTTTGTGTTGTTTAAGCCACCCAGTCCGTGGTACTTTGTTACGGCAGCTCTAGCAAATGAACGTGCCATTGGATGGGGTAAGATCCCACTAAATCCTTTGACAAGCTCAACTTGCGCTCTTCTCCGGAAAGTAGGAAGTCTGTATTAGTCAAGGCAATTAATGCTAGCTACTGTATAAACAACCTGCAGTCTTAGTGGCTTAACACAATACGAGTATATTTCTTGCACATAACACAGTCTGATGAGTGGTGGCTCTTTTGGGTAGTTGTTCTCTAAGTGGTGACTCAGAGATCAGGCTCCACTGTAACTAGGGCCTTTGGGAATTGAATCCTCTACTGAATTCCCTCCGTTTGACTGGCTGATAAAGAAAGAGAGAGAGTATGGAGAAAGCACATCAGCTTTTAACTTCCTTGGGATTGTCAGATCCTGGGGAATAGAAGTGAGTATTCCTTGGGTAAGATGTACTCATATCCTTGCTGCCTCCATTCTAACAAATGAGCATGGCTACAACATGCCTTTAAGAACATTTGGGTATGAGTGGTATGTAGAACCTGTTCACTAATACCTGGTTCTTCTCACCTTCTTGGATATATAGCTTAGCTACACTTGCTACACTTGCCTGTGTCCCTGCAGTTAGATGGGCCATACAAGTAAGCTTATACAAATGGAGGAATCTCCAGTTCTGCCTGAAGTTCAGCACCACAGGAACCTGAACTCTATTCCTAGTTTGTCTGTTCACTGGTGGTTGTGACCTTAGACAAATCTGTCTCATCTTCTCTTTGAGACTTTATTTTCCCATGTGTTCAATGAGAGGGTTGGACCAGGGACGGCCTTGGGAGGGAATAAGTTCTTGGTCTAAGCAGAGGTGGGACCAAGAGAGTGTTAAGTCTTTTGCATGAATTTGGTCAGAGAGGGTGATGAGGATGCAGGCTGACTCTTGACAAACAGCACTGGGAGGAAGAATGATGGTGGAAATTTCATAGTAGACATTGCCTACTATCTATGCAGTGAGCCTTACCCTCGTATCCGTGTTGCATTTCTTACAACAGATTTAAAGAGAAAAATCAGTAAAAAATGCTTATCTCCTATAATATCTTACCCCATTTTCTGTTTCTACCATAATTTCTTGCTTTCAAACTGCATTTCATTTTCTACATGTGATATGTATTTCTGTTTGGGATATCATTGATTTAACATAAAGCTGACGCTAGTTGCTTTCTACAGAATTGGACAAGTTGGTGAGGACAAATCCTAGGTTGAGCTCCCTCCTGAGCTCTGTTAGGTTCTGTCTCTCTGTCTCTCTCTCCTTTGCTCTGTTCTATCTATCTTTCTCTTCTCTTGTCTGGGAATGCAGAAGTGTCGCTTCCCACAATGAACCTCTAATCTCAATGGAGGTCTCCGATGTTTTGAACAAGGTTGCAGCACTTACTTGATCTTTATTCTCTAGAAGTCAAAGTGACAAACAAGAAACATGAAAACATCCTAGATAATCCTTTCAATCGTGTGGAATACATTCTTATCTTTCTCTTGCTTATCTTCTACAAAGTCACATCATCCCTGCAGTGTTGTATCAATGAATAACTTTTCAAACCATCAAATATTGCTTATGAAAGGAAAACATGATGACATTTTAATTTTAATTGTCTTCATCACCATTCATTATCAGTAGTGCTCAGAATCCCAGAGATTAATGAAAGTTACCTATGAGCATAGGGGTCCATGCATTCCTCAGCAACTCACTTTGAGTCTCCCTTTTCTGCAGTTGAAAGCTGGAGGGCTGGTTGTGCAGGTATTCATTTGTAAGCTTAAGAATAATGAAGGATACTCCAGCATGCCTAAGGGAATAGTGCATGTCGAGTATGTTGGTGTTGAGTAGCTGGACAGGTACTAGAGGTCAAACCTGTTGATTCCCAGTCCACTCCTCTTTTCAGAATTCTAGTGTACCACTCCAACTTCAGTTCTCCCCTTTAGGGTCCCATTTTTCATTAGTGTTATACCCTTCCCTTTGAGTGATTTTTTGGAGTCAGTTTATCCAAAAAATCTTCTCAGATCCTTAATACGATACATGTACCAATTTAGGTTCTATGGGAAACAGACAGTAGGATGGAGTAAGGAGCACAAAAAGTTGCTTGTGGGGTAATACCTGTGAAGAGAAAGGGAGGAAGTAGATCTGGGTAGAGGGAGCCATCAGACAATGTAGACCTGACAGTCTCTGTCAGCACAAAGGGGAGATAAAAGCAAAGAATGCCTCTTACTTATAAGAGTCATGCTAAGAAGTCCTGCTAAGGCCTACTGGATGGAAACAGCCAGGACCTTGTACCACTATCTTATTCAGTCGTTAGTTGAGGCCACCCTGCGAAGAGCATGACTAGCTCAAATGCTGAGGTGGGCTCTGAGGGAGCTCACAGCTGGAGGATGTCAACTTGCGGCTGGGCAGGAAGTCCTTTCTTGAAGACTGTTCTAAGTGGCACATCCCCATATCTGCCAAAACACTCTTAATGTTTAACACCAATTTTATAAGAACACAAGGACACTTTCTTTTTAATTTTTAAGTGTTGAACTTATGCTTCTGGAAGTATGGTCAACTAAATGTACTTCAAAAGCCCTCCTAGTACAATACACTCATAAATGTATAAAGTACAGTAAACCTCTTGGCTGAGTTCAGGAGAAAGTAATAAGCTAGCACTAAGTGTCCCAAGTAGAGGCGAGAATCCAGAAGATACACATGGTCCTTCTCACAGATCCCTTCAGTGCTAGCACTCAATACCCTTCCTGCCCTGCTGCAAGCACCACAGAGGTCACTCCCAGGCCAGTACATTCACGCCAGGGACCAGCTCCGGGAAATGATGCTGGAGCTCTCCTTTCAACAGATCTAGGTTTAGGGTAGCTTCATGATGTTTATAAAGCCCCTTAAGTCTTTGAGAAAATATCCTTAAACATTTTCAGCTCCTGGGATTGTGTCAGAAAACTGTGAGGGTGAGAGTGAGAGGTGGTGCATCAGTGTTTGTATGGATCTCCACTTGGGACTTATTTTCTAGTTGAAAGAAAATTCTGAGTCATCATGCTCAAGGCTCAATAAACACTTTGCTTATAAACACATTCTTGTGAAATGGGCATATTTATATACTTTATGTAAGGGTTAGAGTTTTTAATTGTTTGAAAAGCTACTAGATTTCCTTCTCCTGAATGTTAGTCCAGCTAAGGTGATCTTTCTAGTCCCTTCTCCAAATATCACAAACATTTCAATCCCCCAGGATAGAGATTTTGATATTGAGTAAAAGTATTCAATAATGCCACTGATTCTCAATTGGATATGCATAGATGAGAAAGAAGAACTTGGGGAATTTTATTCAAATTACACATTACATCCCAACCTTTCTTCCTCTCTCCTGGTCCCCTGCCCATCCCTTCCAAAGGAAGGCCACTAATCTATGCAATTCTTATCCCTCTCTTCTCATCAATAATTCCAGTGGTTTGGGGGCCCTCATACTCAGTTTTGAAGTTTTCTCAATTGACACATTCATATGGGCTTGAACTTGGGGCAGGTTTCAGAAATAGTGGCTGCAGGCATTGGAATTAACCTTTAGGGTTGTCTGGCAGCCACAACTTGTTCACTATATGCTCAACAGGTAGACTAAGTCACACCTGCAGGTAGGTCTAGATGCGAGACTTATTATTCTTTGGGGAGTACTAGCCTTTCAGATGTGCAGTGAGGCCAACTATATTGGCTTAATTGTTGATTTTATTGGCTCAGAATGTACTGTAGGCAGGGCAATGGCTAATTGGAGAACATCCCTTGAACTTCGGTTTGGTAGCTGGGGCTTGATACCTGTTAGGGAATCTCCCTGATGGTGATAGCTAGCTTGCTTTCTTGGAATATAAGAATTGCCTTCCCCTAAATTTCCCATAATTATACTTGGGCCACGTATTGGGAAACTCAGTACCCTCCTAAGCTGGGACCCTTGTCATTTCACTTCTCTAAGTTATAGCTGTCACTATATAGCACCTTTACCTTCCAGACCAAATTGTTCTCCAGAACCTATAGAAGGGCCTGTCATCCATGTACCTGTTTTGCTTCATTAATCCAGCATATTTTCAGGTCTTGGTCCCATCCAGCCTGTCTTGTCCTGCAGCGAACCAAGCTACACCTAGCCTCATCCTTAGCTAGAACAGAACTGTCCATAAACATGGGAGGACTGAATGAGCTGAAACTATAGTTCTACTACGTGAGTTCAGATGCACTTACAACTGGGTTATATTTATTTGCTCATGCATTTGTCTTACACACTACTCCGTGAATTCTGTGAGAGTTACTCTGTGTCTACAGGACCTTGGCATAGAGTAGGCCCTCTGTTAATGTTGGTTGAAATGAGAATGAAAAGTGTGTAACTGTGCACATGCCTTCTCAGTGACTTGAGAGTCTCCTCAGGATATCCCTGGGGTGCTGCCACTGTCTTGGGAGGGCCACGAGATCCCTTGGGAGGAAGTGAAGGTCTTCTGTGGGCAGATGAAGAATGGAGGGGGATTTGCAGCCATGGGATACTTCCTTCAAATTTCTCTCTCCTGTTGGATGCAAACTCCTCTCCAAGATTTTCAAGAAACTGTTGAAGAGAAGTGACAACTGGGAAAAAGCTGATTTTATTTTAAAAATGAGAAAATGGTTATTTTTAGAAAATACTCGCCAATGAATTTGAAGTTCTGACAATTTGGCCAAGTGGAAATACACATTTTGTGGGCACTTGTGGAGTGAGGTGACCATCAGCAGAGGATAGTATGGGGATACGGAGTACAGATCACTCCAAACAACCTCATCTTCTTCTCCTTCTTTCTTTTTAATTTTCCATCAGTTTTCTTACTATCTTTGTCGATGAGGTAAATGTTGAGCACAGTGAATCTGGATTTCAGCAAGGCATCTGACAAAGTCCTTCATGATATCCTCATGGACATGATAGAAAGAAGGGGGCTAAATGAGAAAACGACTAGGTCGATTTCTAATTGGTTGAATGGCTATAGCTCAAATAGTCTCCTTAAGTTACCAATATTATCACCATTTTCAAATGAAGAAATAAATTCAGGGAAGTGAAGTGACACCAATAGTCACATAACTAGCACTGGGCTGTTCTCAAAGCACTTTATATAAATGCAAGGGATTATTCTGACATAAGTTTTTCCTTCTAGGACATGACACAAAGTAATCTAGCAATCTGGCTTCTCTCCTCCTTTTTGTCTCCTGATGAATACATGACCACCTAGTGCCTGTTTACCTACAAATATCGGTTTGAAGAATAAAGTAGAAGAAAGAAAGAAAACTCAGAGCCTATTATCTAAGTGGATCACAAAAAGATTCCAAATGATAATACTGGGATATGAAGAACATGAAATTAAGTGGTTGGATAACTGCCTGTTGAAAGATGCTGTAAGATGATGTAGTTCTGCCTAAATTCACATTAAAATAAAAATAGAACATGTGAAATTGGTGGAGCATCTCATTGAGTAAAATAATCCCTGGGTGCACAAGTTAACAGTGTGACCTAGATGGCAAGAGTTTCCTTTCCAAGGACCATGTCACTCCTCTATCGAGTGACATGCTAGGTGTAAAAAGGAAGGTGAGGACCTTACTGTGGTATCTGTGTGTATGAGTATGTTTGTATTTGTGCTTATGTATTTAATCATATATGTGGGCCAAGACCTATATTGTAGGCACTTAAGGGATTACTACCAATATATGTCCTTGTGCAACATAACAGAAAGTAATCTAGTAATCATATCTGTCTTATTTTTTGCCTCCTGAAGAGGCACCCAGGCCATGTTTGCCTAAAAAGATCAGCTTGAAGCAGAAACTAAGAAAAAGATCTAAAAATATCACAGACTGTTAGATGAATAGATCACTGGAATACTCTAAATGATTATTGGGTTATGAAGAACATGAAACTAAGTGGCATGTGAGATAGAAAAGGAATTGCCATTTCTGTTCTGATTTTGTTGGCTCCTATTTAAGTCTCACGTCACTAATTCCTTAGATGGGTTTGGCTATTGATGGTTTGTAAAATATTTTTACACATGTCGGGGGATCTCACAACACTGTCATGAGGTAAAAACTAGGGATTAAAAAAAAACTATCTCCATTTTACAAAAAAGCAAACTGAACACCAAAGAGTGGTAGAGCTTTGCCCACAGTCACACATGGAGTCCATGGCAAAGCTAAGACCCAACCCCAGATCTCTAGGGCCTTAGCCAGTGCTTTCTTTAAATCACAATGCCATTCTTGCTGGGAAGCTTTTTCTGCCTTCCCTCTTTGCATTACTTCTTTTGTTTTCATTTTCTTACCCTCCAACTCCTTCATTCAACTTTTGTCTTCCTTACATCTTCTTTCTTACCTGATTTGGAAAAATTCAAAGCAGAAAATAGATGTGTGAGCCGGTAAAGGAAAACCATTTATTTTTCATTTCATTTAATTTCATTTATTTATTTTTGCTGGGAAAGATTCGCCCTGAGCTAACATCTGTTGCCAATCTTCTTCGTGTTTTTTTTCTCCTCCCCACAGCCCCAGTGCATAGCTATATATTCTATTTGTAAGTCCTTCTAGCTCTTCTATGTGAGCTGTCACAACAGCATGGCTACTGAAAGCCAAGAAGTGTGGTTCAGTGACTTGGAACCAAACCTGGGCTGCTGAGGTGGTGAAAGCACCAAAGTTTAACCACTAGGCCATCAGGGGTGGCTCGGAAAACCATCGAAATTTCACAACTTTATATTTTTTGGATATTAACCCCTTATCAGATAAGGGGTTTGAAAATATCTTCTCCCAATTTTTAGGTTGTCTTTTCAATTTGTTGATGGTTTCCTTTGCTGTGCTGAAGCTTTATAGTTTGATGTAGTCTCATTTGTTTATTTTTTCTATTGTTTCCCTTGCCCGGTCAGACATAGTTTTTGAAAATATGCTGCTAAGACTGATGTCGAAGAGCATACTGCTTATATTTTCTTGAAGTTTTATGGTTTCAGGTCTTATATTCAAGTCTTTAATTCATTTTGAGTTAATTTTTGTGTATGGTATAAGATAATGGTCTACTTTCATTCTTTTGCATGTGACTGTTATTATCCAAAATATATAAAGAACTCATATATCTCAACAACAAAAAAACTAACAACCCAGTTAATAAATGCACAAAAGATTTGAACAGACATTTTCCCAAGGAAGATATACAGATGGCCAATAGGCTCATGAAAAGATGTTCAATGTCATTAACTATCAGGGAAATGCAAATCAAAACTGCAGTGAAATACTACCTCACACCTGTCAGAATGGCTATAATTAACAAGACAAGAAATAACAAGTGTTAGAGAGGATGTGGAGAAAAGGGAATTCTCATACACTGCTGGTGGGAATGCAAACTGGTGGAGCCACTATGGGAAACAGTATAAAGATTCCTCAAAAAATTAAGAACAGAACTACCATACAATCCAGCTATTCCACTACTGCGTATTTATCCAAAGATTATGAAAACATGAATGCATAAAGATACATGCACCCCTATGTTCATTGCAGCATTATTCACAATAGCCAACACTTGGAAACAACCTAAGTGCCCCTCAAGGGATGAATGGATAAAGAAGATGTGGTATATATACACAATGGAATACTACTCAGCCATAAAAAGGTGAAATCTTTCCATTTGTGACAAAACGGATGGCCCTTGAGGGTATTATGCTAAATGAAATAAGTCAGAGGGAGAAAGTCAAATACCATATGCTCTCACTCACCAATAAAAGATAAAAACAACAACAACAAATAAACACATAGATGCAGATTAGGTTAGTGGTTACCAGAGGGGAAGAGGGGAGGGGTAAGGGTGGAAGGGATGACTGGACACGTGTGTGGTGGTTGATGGTAATTAGTCTTTGGATGGTGAACATGATGTAATTTACACAGAAATTGAAATACAATGATGCATACCTGAAATTTATATAATGTTATAAACTGATGTTACCTCAATAAAAAAATAGTAATAGTAAAAAAAATGTTAATCTCATCCAAAAATAAACAAATAAACAAATACATTTCCCAACTTTAACACTGGGTGGAGAAGAATAGAGATACGTGACTAACCTATGTGCTTGAGCATGAGTGCAGGGAATAGGGAATGCAAGAGGTGAAGTTCAGGTGAGGGTTGAGATCAGTAAGGCTGGGGGTCAGACCAAGCATAGAACTTCATTCTTGATCAGGGTTCCCAATACGAAGTTTCATAATAGAACATCAGCTCTACCAATCTCTCTTTTTTTAATTGGTTTTTGAATGGTTTCCAAAGCATATAGATGTCTGATCTCAATCAGTAACTCAAACCATCACACTAACCATTGTTAAATAATAAAACTTTAAGTCTGATCCAAAGCTCAGGAAAAATAAAGGATTCTGTAAATTTCTTCACTTCAGGTTTCAGTAAACCATAATGGATCTACAGGGTGGATTTACTAACCCCAAGCTCTTAGGGTACATCTTGTGGTCATATTCATGTAAGCATACCCTCCCACTGTGCAGAGAAACCTGGTGCCAGCACACCTGCAATAGCTCTTGTAATGTGAACTCAAGTCTGGGAAGAAGAAAGATGAAAAGCGATTGAGATTTCCAGACTGGACGAGGTGGGCATTTTGGCTCTCTGAAGTGCTGCTCCCTACTCAACAACAAAAAATAGAAAACAGGGACAAAGGAAAGAAAGAAAGAAAGAAATATGCTACCAAAGGGGTCGATATCATTATTGTGATTTAAATCCAGATTTGTTTTTGAGTTTCTTGACAGCCATGACACAAATGAAAAATGCCCTGAACCATCCCTCCTGTCCCTGATAATGTGACTAGTGCCGGAGTTACACAGACAGTTATTATATTACTTCTTTGAAACATTTAAAAATATCAAAGACTTTTCTTTTGCTGTTTACTGTATCCATCTCTGATTCAACCACTAATCTCCTATCAAGTTTTCTTTTGTAAGAGAAATGTTTTTGTCTCAGGAAAAATAAATAACAGGAATTTTGATAGACCCACCACTTTTTAAAAAATACATTGATATGGCTAATTTAATGCATCCATCCCTGTCATTCATTGGCTTGGAATTTACTTATAGAAACAGTAAGATAATGTTTTTTTGTATCAATGATTTACTTACATAAATATGAAAAAGTAACATGCATGTTACTAGCAGAGTGATTCTACCTCAAGGAACTAATTGTTGTAATGCTTCTTAGTCTGACAGTGTTACTCCATGTTGGTGACTCTTTAGTAGCTATGCTGTTTACAACCTCGGTATACCCTTTGCTATACAAGGATAACACTCCAGGGACTGTTTATTTCACCCTTGTTTTCTCTGCAATTTGAATAAGCTGCTGACAAGTGGAAGGTGAGTTTTGGTTATGGTATCATGTCATGAACAGCTCGGCATGATAAGCAGAATTAAAGAGAATTATCATGATTTTCCACTAATTTACATTTTTTCCATAAAGAGAGAACACTTTACTAAATCATCTATGCATAAATAGTAACTAGTATTAGCATAAATATTAAATATAAATAGCATACAATTTAGAGCAAGATTTAGGGAACTACAAACACCTGGGTACAATTAGGCATTTTATTCATCTTTGTTACAAATTTTAATTCTTTTACTTGTTTTTATCAGGCTTTAATGAGAAAAATATTTAACCCTTTCTCTTACCTATCTGCAGCACACGAAAGGGCTCTAGCCTTGTATTCAGCATTCTAACTGTTGGAGTGAAAGTTATAGCATTCTTCTGGAGTGGGAGATGGCTCCCTGTAATGGAGTGGAAAATCAAGATAATGCTGTTTGAGTCTGTGAATATATCATAGCCTACTGTTGAGTTAATTCTCCCAAGTTTCCTTCTTTACAGAGATCTTCTTCCTTGTAAGCCACTTTGCAAAAATTAGGATAGAAATATTATAGTAGTGTGGGGGTGCCCCATAGCTCAGGCCTCAAAGCTTGAGATTCTCTCTTTTTTTTCAAGCTGAGGAAGATTCACCCTGAGCTAACATCTGTGCCAATCTTCCTCTATTTTTTAATATATCAGCCACCAGCACTGCATGGCCACTAACAGAGTGGTGTAGCTCCATGTCTGGGAATTGAACTTGGGCCGCCAAAGTGGAATGCACTGAACTTTAACCACTAGGCCACCTGGGCTGGCACCTGAGATTCTCTTACTATACTTTAATCTTCGATGATTTTGATATGGAACCTGAAGTGAGTTTGCTCACCTGTTGCACAGCAAGCCAATCTCT